>NC_045456.1:11730291-11786003 GCF_002776525.5 Piliocolobus tephrosceles | reverse complement strand
TCCTTGAGGAATCGCCATACTGTTTTCCATAATGGTTGAACTAGTTTACAATCCCACCAACAGTGTAAAAGTGTTCCTATTTCTCCACATCCCCTCCAACACCTGTTGTTTCCTGATTTTTTAATGATTGCCATTCTAACTGGTGTGAGATGGTATCTCATTGTGGTTTTGATTTGCATTTCTCTGATGGCCAGTGATGATGAGCATTTTTTCATGTGTCTGTTGGCTGTATGAATGTCTTCTTTTGAGAAATGTCTGTTCATATCCTTTCCCCACTTTTGGATGGGGTTGTTTGTTTTTTTCTTGTATATTTGTTTGAGTTCTTTGTAGATTCTGGAAATGAGCCCTTTGTCAGATGAGTAGATTGCAAAAATTTTCTCCCATTCTGTAGGTTGCCTGTTCACTCTGATGGTAGTTTCTTTTGCTGTGCAGAAGCTCTTTAGTTTAATGAGATCCCATTTGTCAATTTTGGCTTTTGCTGCCGTTGCTTTTGGTGTTTTAGACATGAAGTCCTTGCCCGTGCCTATGTCCTGAATGGTACTACCTAGATTTTCTTCTAGGGTTTTTATGGTATTAGGTCTAACATTTAAGTCTCTAATCCATCTTGAATTAATCTTCGTATAAGGAGTAAGGAAAGGATCCAGTTTCAGCTTTCTACTTATGGCTAGCCAATTTTCCCAGCACCATTTATTAAATAGGGAATCCTTTCCCCATTTCTTGTTTTTCTCAGGTTTGTCAAAGATCAGATGGTTGTAGATGTGTGGCATTATTTCTGAAGGCTCCGTTCTGTTCCATTGGTCTATATCTCTGTTTTGGTACCAGTACCATGCTGTTTTGGTTACTGTAGCCTTGTAGTATAGTTTGAAGTCAGGTAGGGTGATGCCTCCGGCTTTGTCCTTTTGACTTAGGATTGTCTTGGCAATACGGGCTCTTTTTTGGTTCCATATGAACTTTAAAGCAGTTTTTTCCAATTCGGTGAAGAAACTCATTGGTAGCTTGATGGGGATGGCATTAAATCTATAAATTACCTTGGGCAGTATGGCCATTTTCACAATATTGATTCTGCCTATCCATGAGCATGGTATGTTCTTCCATTTGTTTGTGTCCTCTTTGATTTCACTGAGCAGTGGTTTGTAGTTCTCCTTGAAGAGGTCCTTTACATCCCTTGTAAGTTGGATTCCTAGGTATTTTATTCTCTTTGAAGCAATTGTGAATGGAAGTTCATTCCTGATTTGGCTCTCTGCTTGTCTGTTACTGGTGTATAAGAATGCTTGTGATTTTTGCACATTAATTTTGTATCCTGAGACTTTGCTGAAGTTGCTTATCAGCTTAAGAAGATTTTGGGCTGAGACGATGGGGTTTTCTAAATACACAATCATGTCATCTGCAAACAGGGACAATTTGACTTCCTCTTTTCCTAACTGAATACCCTTGATTTCTTTCTCTTGCCTGATTGCCCTAGCCAGAACTTCCAACACTATGTTGAATAGGAGTGGTGAGAGAGGGCATCCCTGTCTTGTGCCAGTTTTCAAAGGGAACTTTTCCAGTTTTTGCCCATTCAGTATGATATTAGCTGTGGGTTTGTCATAAATAGCTCTTATTATTTTGAGGTACGTTCCATCAATACCGAATTTGTTGAGCGTTTTTAGCATGAAGGGCTGTTGAATTTTGTCAAAAGCCTTTTCTGCATCTATTGAGATAATCATGTGGTTCTTGTCTTTGGTTCTGTTGATATGCTGGATTACGTTGATTGATTTGCGAATGTTGAACCAGCCTTGCATCCCAGGGATGAAGCCCACTTGATCATGGTGGATAAGCTTTTTGATGTGCTGCTGGATTTGTTTTGCCAGTATTTTATTGAGGATTTTCACATCGATGTTCATCAGGGATATTGGTCTAAAATTCTCTTTTTTTGTTGTGTCTCTGCCAGGCTTTGGTATCAGGATGATGCTGGCCTCATAAAATGAGTTAGGGAGGATTCCCTCTTTTTCTATTGATTGGAATAGTTTCAGAAGGAATGGTACCAGCTCCTCCTTGTACCTCTGGTAGAATTCAGCTGTGAATCCATCTGGTCCTGGGCTTTTTTTGGTGGGCAGGCTATTAATTGTTGCCTCAATTTCAGAGGCTGCTATTGGTCTATTCAGGGATTCAACTTCTTCCTGGTTTAGTCTTGGAAGAGTGTACGCGTCCAGGAAATTATCCATTTCTTCTAGATTTTCTAGTTGATTTGCGTAGAGGTGTTTATAGTATTCTCTGATGGTAGTTTGTATTTCTGTGGGGTCGGTGGTGATATCCCCTTTATCATTTTTTATTGCGTCTATTTGATTCCTCTCTCTTTTCTTCTTTATTAATCTTGCTAGCGGTCTGTCAATTTTGTTGATCTTTTCAAAAAACCAACTCCTGGATTCATTGATTTTTTGGAGGGTTTTTTGTGTCTCTATCTCCTTCAGTTCTGCTCTGATCTTAGTTATTTCTTGCCTTCTGCTAGCTTTTGAATGTGTTTGCTCTTGCCTCTCTAGTTCTTTTAATTGTGATGTTAGAGTGTCAATTTTAGATCTTTCCTGCTTTCTCTTGTGGGCACTTAGTGCTATAAATTTCCCTCTACACACTGCTTTAAATGTGTCCCAGAGATTCTGGTATGTTGTATCTTTGTTCTCATTGGTTTTAAAGAACATCTTTATTTCTGCTTTCATTTCGTTATGTACCCAGTAGTCATTCAGGAGCAGGTTGTTCAGTTTCCATGTAGTTGAGCGGTTTTGATTGAATTTCTTAGTCCTGAGTTCTAGTTTGATTGCACTGTGGTCAGAGAGACAGTTTGTTATAATTTCTGTTCTTTTACATTTGCTGAGGAGTGCTTTACTTCCAATTATGTGGTCAATTTTGGAATAAGTGTGATGTGGTGCTGAGAAGAATGTATATTCTGTTGACTTGGGGTGGAGAGTTCTATAGATGTCTATTAGGTCCGCTTGGTGCAGAGATGAGTTCAATTCCTGGATATCCTTGTTAACTTTCTGTCTCGTTGATCTGTCTAATGTTGACAGTGGAGTGTTGAAGTCTCCCATTATTATTGTATGGGAGTCTAAGTCTCTTTGTATGTCTCTAAGGACTTGCTTTATGAATCTGGGTGCTCCTGTATTAGGTGCATATATATTTAGGATAGTTAGCTCTTCCTGTTGGATTGATCCCTTTACCATTATGTAATGGCCTTCTTTGTCTCTTTTGATCTTTGATGGTTTAAAGTCTGTTTTATCAGAGACTAGGATTGCAACCCCTGCTTTTTTTTGTTCTCCATTTGCTTGGTAGATCTTCCTCCATCCTTTTATTTTGAGCCTATGTATGTCTCTGCATGTGAGATGGGTCTCCTGAAGACAGCAGACTGATGGGTCTTGACTCTTTATCCAGTTTGCCAGTCTGTGTCTTTTAATTGGAGCATTTAGTCCATTTACATTTAAGGTTAATATTGTTATGTGTGATCTTGATCCTGCCATGATGATATTAACTGGTTATTTTGCTCATTAGTTGATGCAGTTTCTTCCTAGGCTCGATGGTCTTTACATTTTGGCATGTTTTTGCAGTGGCTGGTACCGGTTGTTCCTTTCCATGTTTAGGGCTTCCTTCAGGGTCTCTTGTAAGGCAGGCCTGGTGGTGACAAAATCTCTAAGCATTTGCTTATCTGTAAAGGATTTTATTTCTCCTTCACTTATGAAACTTAGTTTGGCTGGATATGAAATTCTGGGTTTAAAATTCTTTTCTTTAAGAACGTTGAATATTGGCCCCCACTCTCTTCTGGCTTGTAGAGTTTCTGCCGAGAGATCTGCTGTCAGTCTGATGGGCTTCCCTTTGTGGGTAACCCGACCTTTCTCTCTGGCTGCCCTTAAGATTTTTTCCTTCATTTCAACTTTGGTGAATCTGGCAATTATGTGTCTTGGAGTTGCTCTTCTGGAGGAGTATCTTTGTGGCGTTCTCTGTATTTCCTGAATTTGAATGTTGGCCTGCCCTGCTAGGTTGGGGAAGTTCTCCTGGATGATATCCTGTAGAGTGTTTTCCAATTTGGTTCCATTTTCCCCCTCACTTTCAGGCACCCCAATCAGACGTAGATTTGGTCTTTTGACATAATCCCATACTTCTTGCAGGCTTTGTTCATTTCTTTTTCTTCTTTTTTCTTTTGGTTTCTCTTCTCGCTTCATTTCATTCATTTGATCCTCAATCGCTGATACTCTTTCTTCCAGTTGATCGAGTCGGTTACTGAAGCTTGTGCATTTGTCACGTATTTCTCGTGACATGGTTTTCATCTCTGTCATTTCGTTTATGACCTTCTCTGCATTAATTAGTCTAGCTGTCAATTCTTCCACTTTTTTTTCAAGATTTTTAGTTTCTTTGCGCTGGGTACGTAATTCCTCCTTTAGCTCTGAGAGGTTTGATGGACTGAAGCCTTCTTCTCTCATCTCATCAAAATCATTCTCTGACCAGCTTTGATCCGTTGCTGGCGATGGGCTGTGCTCCTTTGCAGGAGGAGATGCGCTCTTATTTTTTGAATTTCCAGCTTTTCTGCCCTGCTTTTTCCCCATCTTTGTGGTTTTATCTGTCACTGGTCTTTGATGATGGTGACGTACTGATGGGGTTTTGATTTAGGTGTCCTTCCTGTTTGATAGGTTTCCTTCTGACTGTCAGGACCCTCAGCTATAGGTCTGTTGGAGATTGCTTGAGGTCCACTCCAGACCCTGTTTGCCTGCGTATCAGCAGCAGAGGTTGCAGAAGATAGAATATTGCTGAACAGCGAGTGCACCTGTCTGATTCTTGCTTTGGAAGCTTCCTCTCAGGGGTGTACTCCACCCTGTGAGGTGTGGGGTGTCAGACTGCCCCTAGTGGGGGATGTCTCCCAGTTAGGCTACTCAGGGGTCAGTGACTCACTTGAGGAGGCAGACTGCCCCTTCTCAGATCTCAACCTCCGTGTTGGGAGATCCCCTGCTCTCTTCAAAGCTGTCAGACAGAGTCGTTCGCGTTTCACAGGCTTCTACTCCTTTAGCTGAGCCCTGTCCCCAGAGGCGCAGTCTACAGAGACAGGCAGGTTTCCTTGAGCTGCTGTGAGCTCCACCCAGTTCCAGCTTCCCAGCGGCTTTAGTTACCTACTTAAGCCTCAGCGATGGCGGGCGCCCCTCCCCCAGCCTCGCTGCTGCCTTGCGGTTAGATTGCCGCAGACTGCTATGTTAGCAAGGAGAGAGGCTCCCTGGGCGTGGGACCCTCCCGGCCAGGTGTGGGATACAATCTCCGGTGTGCCGGTGTTACAGCGCAGTATTGGGGTGGGAGTTACCCGATTTTCCAGGTGTTGTGTGTCTCAGTTCCCCTGGCTAGGAAAAGGGACTCCCTTCCCCCTCGCGCTTCCCAGGTGAGGCGATGCCTCGCCCTGCTTCAGCTCTCGCTGGTCGGGCTGCAGCAGCTGACCAGCACCGATTGTCCGGCACTCCCGAGTGAGATGACCCCAGTACCTCAGTTGAAAATGCAGAAATCGCAGGTCTTCTGTGTCGCTCGCGCTGGGAGTTGGAGACTGAAGCTGCTCCTATTCGGCCATCTTGCTTCGCCCTCTAATTTGCGTCTTTTAATCTTCATTTTCCTTTCTTGTATCACAGATTTTACTGTCATTTCAGCTTTTATCTAGAAATCTATTTTCAGCAATAGGTAGGATCTTAGCATTTGTGATTTCATGTAAAATTAATAGAACCTAGATTATGGGCAGTGCAGTCAGTGTAGGAGACTAACTTGCAAAGGGCAGGTGAGAAAAACGGCCCTCCCAAAGAAGGGCTAGCATCAGCAGAACATGCTGATAATCTGGAGGCTGCAGCTTCTCTGACTGCCCAGCAGGGGTAGAACTGAGGCCACTGAGAGCAGTTGCTAGTCCTTGCACCCGGAGACCTCGAGCAATGGTGGCAAATAGGACAGGAAGCCACTCTCTGAGTCAGCAGCTCCCAAATATAAGCCAGGAGTAGCAGCACATATGTTCCCAAACTGTGATTATGCTCTACAATCCCCTCCCTTCCTCTCCCAGAGCAAATTACAACCATTCTTAGTGTGCTACTGCTGAGGAAAGAGAACTAGAAAATAAATCCACTGTTTTTTCCAATGAAAATACTGTTCATAAATGTTATAGAAGCAACAGCTTTCAGACATGACTGCACGTTGTGATCACCTGGGGAATTTTGAAAACTCCTAAAGCCCAGGCCCCACCCTAGACTGTTGATGTCAGACTCTCCGAGGGTGGGGCCCAGGCATTAGCATTTTAAAGCTCCCTGGAGGATTCCAGTGAACAACCAGGTTGAAATGTCATTTTCCTGCCCCTCCAACCCCCCAAGGATTTTCTTTTCAGCTCGTTGTTTCCTCAGCAAAAGTAAATTGACACTAGGATATGACAAAGAGAAAGAGTGTTCTGACGGGACAGGAAAGTTAGGAAACTGTAGAGTATGATTATGGTTTTAGAACGTAAGATATTTTAAATGTAAGACTCTGAGAGTTATGTCATATTTAATAAAGGCACTATTTTAAGCACTTTCCATATATCATCTCATTTAATCTTCATAAAAAATATATGATGGATTATTATCATTTTCATATTATTACCAAAAGAGATCCTAAAGCACAGTGAGGTTAATTTACTTGTATTAGTCCATTTTTGTGTTGCTATAAAAGAATACCCAAGGCTGGGTAATTTATAAAGAATAGAGGTTTATTTGGCTCACAGTTTTGTAAGTTGTACAATCATGGCAGCAACATCTGTTCAGCTTCTAGTGAGGCCTCAAGAAGCTTTTACTCATGGTGGAAGGGTGAAGGAGGAGCAGGCATGTCACATAGAGAGAGGAGTAGGTGCCAGGCTCCTTTTAACAACCAGCTCTCAAGTGAACTAATAGAGAGGGAACTCACTCATTACCAAGAGGATGGCATTAAGACATTCATGAAAGACCCACCCCCATGACCCAAATGCCTCCCACTAGATCCATTTTCAACACTGGGTATCACATTTCAACATGAGATTTGGAGGGGACAAATATCCAAACCACATCACTTGTCCAAGGTTACACACAAGAAGTAAGTGGCAGACTTTGGGGTCCATCCCTAGCATTTAAGGTCATGGCTACACTGCCTCTACATCTAATTTTGCAAATAGATGATTCCTTCATAGAAAATAATCAAATTCTAATAAATATAAAACTGAGCAAAAATATAAATCTGTGGGTACAGCACATGTCCACAATCTTTTATCTCAATTCTGAAATCCCCCAAAGCTTTAAAAAAGTTTTGGAAATTTGGTCCCAAAACTTATTTGCCTTTAAGACCTGAATCTAACCCATGTGAGGTCATGCGTAATCCGTTTTTTGCCCATTGTAGTATAAATATTCACGTTTTTTGTGGCACAGTTATTACGTTTTACTATTCTTTGCTCTGGCAGACTCACCTAGGGCTATTAGGTAATATATGGCTGTGGAAATCCAAAGTGCTGTGTGCCAAATGTTTCTAGCCCTCCATCCTCTAGACACATTGTAGTGTTGCACTTTCCTTCCCTTTTAAAGTTGGTATGATCATGTGACTTGATTTGGCCAATGAAATGTGAACAGATGTAATATATGTCATTTCCAAGCAGCAGTTTTAAGACACAGTTTGCAATTAGTTGTAACTCTCTTTCCAAAGTTGCTGGAACTCTGACCAGTAACACCCCTGATGGTGCTTGCTCTGTGTGATGGTTAATTTTAGGTGTCAACTTGATTGGGCTAAGGGATGCCTAGGTAGCTGGTGAAACATTATTTCTAGGTGTGTCTGTGAAGGTGTTTCCAAAAGAGATGAGCATTCGCATTGGTAGATTGAGTAAAGAAGATCACCCTCCCCAGTATGGGCAGGCATCATCCAATCCACTGAAGGCCCAATTAGAGCAAAACGGTGAAGGAAGGGTGAATTTTCTCTGCTTGATCTGAGGCATTTATCTTCTCCTGCCCTCAGCCATCAGTGCTTTTTAGCTCTTTGGCTTTCAGACTATAACTGGAATTTATACCATTAGCCCCCTGATTCTCAGGCAGTCAGACTCAGACTGAATTACACCACTGGGTTTTTCTGTTTCTCTAGTTTGCATATGGCAGACTGTGAGACTTCTCAGTTTTCATAACCAGGTGAGCCAATTCCCATAATAAATCTTCTCTTACATATACCTAAACATATCCTATTGGTTCTGTTTTTTTAGAGAATCCTGACTAATACACTCTTACAGCCTGGGACCTTGAAGACATATAGAGCAGAGTCCCCCACCCCTGCCGCAAGTTGGATTTGGGGGGATTTTTGTTACTGAAGCATAATGTAGCCTAGCCTGACAGATACAAGAGTATACCACCTTACATTTCTAAAATCTGAAAGATTCTGAGTTCTGAAACAGAATTCACTTAGGGTTTCAGATAAGAGATTATGGATCTTTACTTGAATATTTGAATCAGGATATTTTCCCCTAAGAAAATTTGAACTGTGTCATTACTGTGAGTGCAGCTATTTCCTGAAAAGAGTTAACTAGCCTCTGAGCAACATCCTCTGGATTGAGCTCTTGGAAGTCAGAGACTGTCTCATGTATCTTGGCAGCCTCAATGCTTGATATAAAGTGAACACTCAGTGAATAGGTGCTGAACAAAATGGGTGGCATAAAGACAGTTCCTGAAGTGTGAGTCTTCAGGGCAAAAGGCAAAGAAAGAGAACATAAGAGGTAAAGGCAAAAGTTATCTGTTACAGCTACTTCACAATTTACCTTGTTTAAATAATGAACTGGAGTCACAGCAAACCCTGTTTGAAAGGACAGTATAGTGGCTGTAAATAAATGCTTATGGAGTGGAGATGAGGGCTAACTGAGGTCATTTGAACAAGTAAGGCTCTTAGCATGGAATTCATTTATACTTAACCTGCAATAATTGTAGCTATTATCAATATTAACTTTAAAATTGTAGCAATCCTTGGCCAGGAGCGGTGGCTTACACCTGTAATCCCAGCACTTTGGGAGGCCGAGGCAGGAGAATCACCTGAGGTTGGGAGTTTGAGACCAGCCTGACCAACATGGAGAAACCCCATCTCTACTAAAAAAAAACCACAAAAATTAGCTGGACATGGTGGCACATGTCTGTAATCCCAGCTACTCGGGAGGCTGAGGCAGGAGAATCACTTGAACCTGGGAGGTGGAGGTTGCAGTGAGCCAAGATCACGTCATTGCACTCCAGCCTGGGCAACAAGAGCGAAACTCCATCTCAAAAAAAAAAAAAAAAAAAAAAAAAAAAAAGTAGCAATCCTTGTGAAACTCTATATAAGAGAAGGCAATGCCTAACACTAATGTTTTTAAACTGGGCTTTACTATGTTCTTTGGTGTTATGGACTGAATGTTTGTGTGCCTCCCTCCCCTAATTCAGACATTGAAACCCTAACCCCCAATGTGATGCTATTAAGAGGTGAGGCCTTTGGGAGTTAATTAGGTTATGAGTGTGGTGTCCTCATGAATGGGATTAGTGCCCCAGGGAGATCTTTTGCTCTCTTTTTGCCATGAGAGAATGCAACCCAGAAGCAAGCCCTCACCAGAGTCCAACCATGTTGGCACCCTGATCTTGGAATTTCAGCCTCCAGAACTGTGAAAAAAATACATTTCTGTTGCTTGTAAGTCACCTAGTCTATGGATGCAGCCCAAGATGACTGAGACATATGGACCCTGAAGCACCTTTTTAGTTCCCCTAGGCTGGGGAATGTCAGAGCTCTTGGAAAGAGGAAGGGGAAGGGCCTGACATAGCAATGCCTGCTTCAACCTTAACCACTCTGCCTTACTGTCACCACATATTAGCATCCAATTAGGATTTTGTTTAAAGAAAAAGGGTCCTGTGGATAAAAGGAATCTTGAAAGCCATTTGAAAAATATATTTTAGAAAGATCTTCAGCAGCAATTGTTGAAAACCAAGGCTTTTTGATATATTTTATTTTAAAATAAAATGAATTAGTAACTGACTCATAAATCCTGGTATTCTGGCCAATTAAGATTTTAATGTAGCATCTTGAGATAACATTTGAAAAAAATATGCAATGCTCTGGCAGTCATGAGCATATAAATCCTTACATTTTCCCTGCCTCCTCAAAAACCAAAAGATAGAAATTTGTAGGTTAATCACACGAGGGCTTTGCTTAGCTAGAATTTTATGAGATGTTCCTTAAAGCTCCTGGAATCTTCTTCTTGGCTCATGAATTAGTGGCTCTGAAGGGTACAGGTTATTAGTGTGTTCTGACTTAAGGCAAAATTAGAGACTTGGAGAAGAGGCTGTTCCACGGATTCCATTTTCATGGTCCCATTAATGTGGTGAGTGAATGTAATGCCACTGAGTAACATTGGCTCAGTCTGGATTTAGGACTGTGTGGTGTCTGGTGCGTGTATACGTCATGGCCATTCCCTTATGAACTGACTGGTTCATGTAGTCTCACACAAGAAGGTGCTTTCCTTACTCACCCTTCCTCACCACTGGGGCTTCAGGGATTCCTGCTCTGAGGGTCTTGTGGGGAAAACGAAAAAGAAACTTGAAACTTCCTGAGCATGTGTCTGTCCAGAAGTAAAAAAGGGAGGAGAACTGCTTAGAACAGCTAATCTTAAGTTGGAGACATTCAGAAGGTGGCAAGTTTCCAAAGACAAGTCTGATTGTTTCAAAATTTTGGCTAGAGTGAACCCTGCAAAAGTGTGTGTGTGTGTGTGTGTGTGCGTGTATACGCATGTGTTGGTAAGGGGAGGTAGAGAGAGAAAGTGGAATGTTTTTCCTTTTCTTCTTTTCTCCTATCTGGAATGTCTCTGATTCCTGGGATTTTCAAGTGAGAACAAACTGGTTGCTTAAATAGGTGGTGATCACACTGACCCAGAGGCCTGAGTAGGGCAAGTGGGCTGTGGCTTAGCAGAATCTGGGGCTCCTCTACTTGCCAGTGAGTTGCCTGATGGTTGAGACAATGTCAAATTCAACTTTTAGACTCTTAGAAGGTGCTCAGTTGTTTTTGTTTTCTTAGATTGTATAACTATTTTGTAATTAATAAAATTGTATATATTTAAGGTGTTCAACATGCTGCCTTGATATACATATACATAGTGAAATAATTACTAATGGTCAAACAAATTAACATGTGATATGGTTTGGCTCTGTTTCCCCCCCCAACTCTCACACTGAACTGTAATCCCCATAATCCCCACGTGTCAAGGGTAGGACCAGGTGGAGGTAATTGGATCGTGGGGATGTTTTTTCCATGCTGTTCTTGTGATAGTGAGTGAGTTCTCAAGAGATCTGATGGTTTTATAACCGTCTGGCATTTTCCCTGCTTACACTCACTCTGTCCTGCCACCCTGTGAAGAAGGTGCCTGCTTCTCCTTTTCCTTCTGTCATGATTGTAAGTTTCCTGAGGCCTCCCCAGCAATATGGAACTGTGAGTCAATTAAACCTTTTTCCTTTATAAATTACCCAGTCTTGGGTATTTCTTCATAGCAGTGTAAGAATAGACTAATACACAGGTACATTACCTCACTTAGTTAAGTTTTTTTTTGGGGGTGGGGGGTTAGAGCACCTGAAATGTACTCTCTTAGAAAATTTCCAGTATATGATACAGTATTATTAATTAGAGTCCTCATGTTGGACCTTAGATCTCCAGACTTATTCATTCTACATAACTGAAACTTTGTACTCTTTGACCAACATTTCCACATTTCTCCCTTGTAATTATTGAAGGCTCCTTTATTTCTTTTTAAAAATTGAGATATCATTTACATGCCATAAATTCACCCTTTAAAGACATATGTGCAGCCAACAAGCATATTTAAAAAGCTCAACATCAATGATCATTAGAGAAGTGCAAATCAAAAGCACAGTGAGATACCATCTCACACCAGTCAGAATGGTTATTATTAAAAAGTCAAGGCTGGGCGTGGTGGCTCACATCTGTAATCCCAGCCCTTTGGGAGGCCGAAGTGGGTGGATTACCTGAAGTTAGGAGTTCTCGACCAGCCTGGCCAACATGGTGAAACCCTGTCTCTATTAAAAATACAAAAAATTAGCCAGATGTGGTGGCACACACCTAAATCCCAGCCACTCAGGAGGCTGAGGCAGAAGAATTGCTTGAACCTGGAAGGCAGAGGTTGCCGTGAGCCTAGATTGTGCCACTGCACTCCAACCTTGGCAACAAGAGTGAAACTCCATCTCAAAAAAAAAAAAAAAAAAAAAAGAAAAAAAAACGTGAACAACAACAGATGCTGGCAAGATTTCAGAGAAAAGAAAATGCTTATACACTATTGGTGGGAATGTAAATTAGTTCAGCCATGGTGGAAAACAGTGTGGCAATTCCTCGAAGACCTAAAAACAGAAATACCATTCGACCCAGCGATCCCATTACTGGTTACATACCCTCCAAAAATATGTCATTCCACCGTAAAGACACATGCACATGTATGTTCATCACAGCACTATTCACAATAGCAAAGACATGGAATCAACCTAAAAGCCTGTCAGTGATAGACTGGATAAAGAAAATGTGGTATCTACATACCATGGAATACTATTTAGCCATAAAAAAGAATGAGATTATGTCCTTTGCAGGAACATGGATGAAGCCAGAGGCCATTAACCTTAGCAAACTAATGTGGGAACAGAAAACCAAATACCATATATTCTCACTTGTAAGTGGAAGCTAAAAGATGAGAACACATGGACACATAGAGGGAAACAACAGACACTGGGGCCTACCTGAGGGTGAGGGGTGGGAGAGGGAGAGGATCAGGAAAAATAACTAATGGGTACTAGGCTTAATACTTGGGTGATGAAATAATCTGTACAACAAACCCCCATGACACAAGTTTACTTATGTAACAAACCTGCACATGTATCCATGAACTTAAATTAAAAGTTAGAAAAGCACAGTGGCTCACACCTGTAATTCCAGCACTTTGGGAGGCTGAGGCTGGTAGATTGCTTGAGCCTAGGAGTTTAAGACCAGCCTGGGCAACATGGCAAAATCCTGTCTCTACCAAAAAAAAAAAAAAAAAAATAGCCTGGTGTGGTGGCACACGCCTGTGGTTCCAACTACTCAGGGGACTGAGATGGGAGAATCACTTGAGCCTAGGAGGTCAAGGCTACAGTGAGTCATAATGGCACCACTGTACTCCAGCCTGAGTAACACAGCGAGACACTGTCTCAAAAATAAATAAATTAAATACATACATACTTTTAAAAATTCACCCCTTTTAAGTAAGCGCCCAATTCAGTGGTGTTTATTGTGTTTACAAGGTCAGGCCTTAGGCAGTATCCCTCCTGCATATTATAAATGAATAAGCCCTTCTTTCATGAATATAATAGCCAGTGGTCACTGGCTATTATGGGTGGACTAGGGCCCTGGGAGCTTTATCTCCCTAAGGAGACTTTCAGAGGAATAACAAGAAACAGGCTCCTTCCCAGGCAAGCTAAGTTTGGTGCTTTTATTTCTTGAAGCCACAAAATCAACATTCCTTGGGACAGCAGAATAGGAGCGTTAGATCACAGCTGGAGCTGTATGAGGAAAGTCATGTTTATCAGAAGAACCTCCTCCTTAAGTTTATTTCAGATGCTGCAGTTTGCATCCCAGGGGAGAAAAACTAATTCTGCTTTCCCCAGCGCCCAATTGTAATCTGTGAAAGGCAGTGGGAACTGGCAGCCATCCAGCCCATGCCCCCCTTCTCCAGATGTGAAAGCTTGAGGCAGAAGCAGTTAATTCAGTTTTTTGCCCTGATTTTTTACATCTCCTCCTATCTTAAAGACCCTAACAGGGAGAAAGCTAACCCTAGGGATATATTTGCAGTCATCACCCACCCACATTTGATGCCATCTTGCCCTGGGAACACCCCTCTTCACCAACACCTTCCTTGGCAATGGCTGCCTTGGGCAGTATGGTTTGGAACTTTTGGGCCAAGGATGGCTGGATAATGAATAGACCAGTGCCACTCAAGGTGGAGACCATCAGCAACATCAGCGTCACCATAAGCTTGTTAGAAATGCAACATTTCAAGCACCCCCAAAATCGAGAACACTGAGGGCAATGCCCAGCAAACTGTGTTTTAATAAGTCCTCCAGGAGATCTGTTTGCACGTTGAAATTGGAAGTGCACTGAGAAGAATCTTGATCAGATAGGGCTCGGGGTGCTAAACCTAATGACATGGCTGTGAAAGCTAGTACAAAATCAATAAATAAGTAGACCAGCTCAAACCTCTGAAGCTTATCTACACATGGCCATAAATACTCACATACTGTATCATTTCATGTAGGCTAAAAATGAATTTGACTTACCCTCTCCTACCTACATCTGTTGGTTTCTCATTTGGTAATATCCTTCCTTCAAGCAGCTCTATATTGTCAATGTCATTGCAAATAGATTAAATTAAGAAAAGAAAAAATAGTGGAAAGGGAGTAAAAAGAAGGGAAACTTTTTTTTTAACCCTGCTGTATCCTGTGCCTGTTGACCTAGCATTAAAACTCTAATTTAAAGATAAGTCTCATTAAAGATGTCCCTTTTCAGGAGTGGGATTTTCTGACAATGGAATTTAGGAGTCTAAGATTCCTAACCATGGTACTATTTAAAACTTTTGCCTAGATTTCCATTATCAAATCAAAAGCAAATCCAGGTTTGGCTAAGGAGAAACATTATTCAAAATGACTATTTCAATGAAGGGTGGGGGATTGTTGCATGTGGGGAGAGAACTTTGCAATAGGACGAATGGTCCCACCAGAAAATCTGAAAGCACCACAAAGGTCAGATAGAAAGGAATTTTATTTTATAAGAAGGAATAAACAGCACTAGAAAGAACCAGACTTGGGAAGAGAGAGGAGCAGGAAATGCCTTTCCTTGAGAGTCAGCCAATTCTCTTGAGGGGACATTCAAGGGGGATTGGTTGTTCAGCATTTTGATGCTATTGGCAGGCATTTTGTCCAGATTAGTCAGGGGTTTACAAACAGTTCAGTTAATCATTTGTGGCAATGAATGGAAATTTGTAGTGTCTGTGTCTGGCCTGTCCTAGGTAAACAAAGGGGTTATTCACAAGTCTTCTTAAAGCCATATGGTTAAGAAGGGTGGTTCTGTGTAGTAAGCCCTTCCTCTGGATACCAAAGGATGGAGGAATTTCTTAACCTGTGCTGTCTTCCAGGCAGTATATATCATTGTCAGTATACATCACTGAAACATTTAAAAATAAAAACCTCTTAGCATTTATCTAATAACACAATTATCTTTAATTACAAAACACATTTATTGACTTCAGTTTGGCCAACCTATGTGTTTTGTAATTAAATGGAAGTTGCTTTATTAGATAAATTGCTAAATGCCTTTTTTAGGAGAGGAAGTAGTAACCAAACAGCATTTAATGCTAACATGCAAATACATAACACAGATTTTAAAAAAATACTTTGAGGATAGAATCGGATGAACTATTTAAAGCTGGATGCAAGAGTTGGAACTGAAAGAGATATTACGTATTTTTTCCATGCCAGTAAATCTGGTATGTACAATATGTCATGCTGGTGAACAAAGAAGTGCTGAAGAGTCATGAATTACACAGTAATTAGAGAATAATGTGGCGAAGGGGGTGTTCACAAGTTGTCCTGTTAGCACCACTTAAAAATAATCATCAAGGCTGAAGTGTTTTTTTCATGTGGAAAGCTTAATTAAAGCAAAGCAACTAAGAGCAGGGGGATCGTTAGGTAGGAAGTAAGGAGGGAAAAGGTTAATTTTTCAAATATCACTTTTTTTTAGTGCTGTGGTACACTGTGACCATCAGCTGACTACAACCTTTATAAAATAATGGAAATCCTTTCTAATATCATCTTGGGGTCTTGACAGAATGTTCTACAGTTTTGCACTATTTTTCTCTATCATTATATCTGCCAATATAATATCATAAATTGATTGTAGAAACTGCAAATTCCTTATGGGATATTTGTTCCTGACCTTGTTGGTGTCCTTGAGGGCTTTTTAGCAGAATAGGAAAGTCTTATTATCAGGGATGAGTCTAAAACCCCTTAAAAAATAAACCAATGACAGCAATAACAAGAATAGGTGTCTTAGTCCATTCAGGCTGCTATAATAAAATATCATAAACTGGGTAACTTATAAACAACAAACATTTATTTCTCACAGTACTGGAGACTGAAAATTCCATGTTCAGGCAGATTTGATGTCTGGTGAAGGCCCACTTCTTATAGATGGTGCATTCTCACTGTGTCCTCACATGATAGGAGCAAAGGGGCTTCTTTGCACCTGTTTGATAAAGGCCCAATCATGAAAGCTAATCCCATTCATGAGGGCTACACTCTCATGACCTAACCACCTCCTAAAAGCCTCACCTCCTAATATCATCATCTTAGGGGTTAGGATTTCAACATATGAATTTGGTTGGTGGGTGGGTGGCTGGGGTGACAAACACTCAGGCCATAGCAACAGGAAGCTATTAAGAATCAGCCAGGCTTGCTGGGCACAGTGGTACATGCTTGTAGGCCTAGCTAATGGGGAGCCTGAGATGGGAGGATCACTTGAGCCCAGGAGTTAAGAGTCCAGCTTGGGCAACACAGTGAGACCCCATCTCAAAAGTTAAATAAATAAATGTATGTATGTTAAAAAGGTATTTATTTTAAAAGAAAAAGAATCAGCCAGGCACTATCTTAGGCAGTTTATCAACTTAATTTTGTTTAAACCTTGCAACCTGCTAAGTGGGTTGCAAATTTTACCCCTACTTAAGTGGGTATCATTTCACTCCACAGATGACAAAATTAAATTTCCAAAAGGTTAGACTCAAGTCATTTCACTACACTACAGGAAGTTTCTAATATGCAAGGCAGAAAAAGGTATCCCTCTTTGAGCCCAGATTTCTGAAGGACCAGTAGGGGCCATGAAGGAGGCAGAAGTAAGGCTGGTCTTTCCAGCTTCTCTCATCTATGAACCGTAATGACTGTATTTTAGACTCATCTTTGCCAAGTTGTCACATCAGTTTTGACACAAGCAGGCAGTCAAAACAACCTTTGGAAGATGAACTTTGGAATTCTTACTGTCTGCCATATGCTTGATCACTGGTGTATCCACTAAAATAAAGCCATCCTCAAGCCCACCCAGCTCTCCACATAGCTAGAACTAGGTGCTCTGTTCTCCCCATTCTTCTTATTAGCGCTCCATTTTCCCTACTGAGACCGGAGGTGACCCTGATTCTGTACTCTTATTTCTTGTTTTCCAAAGGATAGTATTATAATAAATTCAATTAAAGATGTATGTGAGGTTTGGGGAGGAGGGGGAGATTTCTTTAGAGAATATTTTCTATTCAAATGTAAGAAAGCCAGACCTAGAAGACACTGAAGGTAGTAACAAGAGGAGCTCACTTTATTGTAAGTACGGAGTTAGGTTAACCCTTAGTGGATTCAGGATGCTATTGTCCCACGATAAATGTATGCACTTTTTAAATTAGCCTCTAGTGTAACCTAACACTTCACTGCTTGTGGAAATTCCTCTTTTATCAATATATTTTCTTACATAGCAAACTCTTTGAAACATTCTTCTGTACCAGTTGTAAATGGCATCTTTTTTTTTCTTTTTCATCTTTGGCCTTTCAGAAAATAAACTTATAATGTTTTAAGATATTAAAATATTTTTTCCACATTAAAGCTACAAAGAACTGAGGTAGAATTGCACTGAGGGTAGGAGACTGACTACTAACATATGTTCCAGTATCTGGTCTACAGGTTTTTGGTTTCAGAAATTAGAATTGTGTAGTGCTCAGAGTCAGTCAGCCTTAACCATACGTAGCCTAACTATACTCACAAGAGGCTGGCTTACAATTACAGTAACACTTGTTTACACTGAGAAATCCAATTTTCAAGAAGACTAGAATACTTGTTTTATCTGTGTAGCACATTTTCTCCCTTATAGGAAAGCTGTAGGTTTTGATGAGTCATGGGAAATAGGACAAGAAAGCTCACTGGCTGGTGTCATCCCCCTTCAAGATTAACAATTTCATAGGCAGAACTTGTTAAAAAATATCTTTTAACAAGTTAAAAGTTGTCTTTTACTTAAAGATAACTAACAAAAGGTAAAATCATGACTCTCATACAAATATAAAATGAACATGTAAAGTAAAATATTTTATGTGACTCAATCAAATGACGGAGCCAACAAAATGTCACAACCATTTTAAAGTGGAAGTAATGAGAACCAAGTGCTGTGGCTCACACCTGTAATCCCAGTATTTTAGGAGGCTGAGGCAGGAGGATCACTTGAGCCCAAGAGTTCGAGACCAGTCTGGCAACATAGCCAGACCCTGTCTCTACAAAAAAAAAAGTTTAAAAAACAGAATTAGCCAGGTGAGGTGGCGTATGCTTGTAGTCCCAACTACTCAAGAGGCTCAGCCAGGAGGATCCTTAGAGCCCTGGAGTTTGAAGCTGCAGTGAGTGAGACCCTGTCAGAATAGAATAGAATAGAATAGAATAGAATAGAATAGAATAGAATAGAATAGAGTAGAGTAGAGTAGAGTAGGGTAGGGTAGGGTAGGGTAGGGTAGGATAGGATAGGATAGGATAGGATAGAATAGAATGTAGAATTAATGAACCACTGATTTATATGGAGTAAAACATATTGAAATGAACTTATAAGTGGACAGAAACCTGGCTTTTTCCCAAGGGCTATGATTGAAGGAGTCAATTGAACTGCCGCCAGACAGATTTTATTTGCATGCCTATATTTTCTTTGACCTATTTTACAACTCTACTATTTGTAAAATAGCTCAAAGAAAATAAAAAGCTAGAATCGGATAACTCAGAAAATTGTGCTGTACATAATGCATAGTTTTCCTTTTGGAGATAATAATCTTTTTCACTAATTGCAAATTTTTCTACAAACTGACATCTTCTTTTGACTGAAAGTGGTTATTTTGGAGGTCAATTGTAGAACTGATTTCTCCTGGCCTTGGGACACTTTTCTTCCCTTCTTTTTCTTTCACTGGTCTACAACTAAGTTTCCTTAACAGTATACCCTAAGGAAGTACCTTTTATGATTTAAAAGAAGCCCCAATTAGTCTTTTGTTCAGTTACAATTTTTTTGAACACTTAATACATTGATTTTCAAACCTGGTTGATCAGAATCAGGTAGATTTTTAGAAATACAGACTACCAGACCCATCTCTGGATTTTCTGATCCAGACTCTCAAGGACATATGTCTCTAACAAGAGTGATTTGAGGAGTCTGTGGATATACTCTGGATAAGAGACCTAGTTGACAAATTGAATATTCTAGCGGATGATAGGGGTGGAGAAGTTTTCATGAGTTGCAGATGACTTCTGGTCATTGAGTGTGTCCAAAGACAGAATTACAACAAATTTAGTTTAAAGATCTTAATGAACTTTTATTTGTGATTCTAGAATCAGTTCTGATGAGCTGATCAGAGGAGGTTGGCTTTATAGACAGAAAAGAGTTGAGGAAAGCAAAAACAGAACGAAAAACAGACAGGTCACTTCCAAGTTACTTTCTTTATAGAGGTTAAAGCAGAGGACACATCCTTATCAGGCTGGCTAAAAACTGACCTGTTTGGGGATTTGGCTATTATCTCTCTCCTGATTTCATGGAAGGTCAGGTAAACTACTTAGTTTCATGTTACAGACATGGAACTTCAGCATGAATAACTCCATTTTGTTTTGGTCTGTTGAGCCAAGTACAGAAGCTCAGTCCAAACCAGTGACCACCTCTAAATTTTATTTAACAAGTGACTTGTTGGATGGTGATAGGACCCATTATCTTCTTTATAATATTTAGATCCCTAAGATATTCACATCACACTAATATACTTTAATATAGCTTTTCTCTCCACCGCAAATCTGGAACTAATTCTAACGTTAGAATCACCTTAGAAAGATGCATTTTGTGATAGTATATGAACAGTACAACAGAGAGGGTCACATTTTATTTTCTACAAAAAGACAACATAGTATGTGCTTGGTAGTTATGTTGGGCTCCACTGAATTTTATTAAATCATGATGCCAAAAAACCCTACCAAAACCAAAAATCACAATGAGGGTGTATCCTGAAATCTTAAAGCCCAAACTATTTATTATTGCAGGTTATATTTTTTAAAGTTATTTCCATAAGTGAAGCAGGCACATCTTGTTCCCACCACAGGTGCTTTCTGGAAAAGATGTCAACTGAAGAATGACAAGATTCATAAATTTGGAAGGGAGAGCTTTATTTCTTATAAAGGGTTGCAGCCTGCAGGATGGCCATTCTGGCAGACTGGGAAGTGTAGCCTCCAGCCAGAAGCCAGAAACAGACACTTCAAGGCAGGGGGAAAAGAGAACAGGAATTTATGCTGAGCAGGGTGGCAAAGTATACATAGTTAGGAGAAGCCATGGTTATTTATGAAAAGGGAAACGTGTGTGTCATATGCAATGGAGTGTCATGCCCCTTCAGGGGTCCCATGTACAAAGAATGGCAGCATTAGCAACATCCAAGGGTGGAGTTTTTGGCCATCTGACATCAAAAGGTGAAGCAGAGGACATGAAACTCCTCACTGCATGTCCTCAATAGATTGGCCAGAACCATTCCATAATGGGAGGCCCTTATCAGGAAGGAATGCTGGTGGGTTTTTGTGTTGAAACTGCAGAAGGGCAGCAGTCAGGTGGTTGGTTGATATGGTTGATATCAGTGGTGGAGTCTTTTGAAAGGGGTGGTTTCTGTTTAACCCTTAGGGAAGGAAGCCTAATGGCGATTAGTGAGGAGTGGTTATAACTAGGCATGTCTGACCTCCCAACCTGTCAGCTTCTCAGGTTTCTCTGGGGTCCACTTGGCCAAGAGGGAGTCCATTCAATCCGTTTGGGGACTTAGAATTTTATTTTTATTTCTCATGATATAAATGCCCTTAGTTGACATATGCTCCATCTCCTATTTTTTTAAGGGGTGGGGGGAACTACCTCAGCAAACAGTGATCAGTGATGCTAAAAACAGCTCTGTTGGTGGCTCAAGTGTTTCAAATGATGGGGCATCACAAGATGGATCCAAGAAACCCTAATCTGTCAGTGTTAAGAAGGAACAGCATACACAGCAAGCAGCAGATGTGTTAGCCTTTCCAGCAGCTGGGGTGTGTATCCCAGAACAAGCCCAGCATATCACAGCACTAATTATTACAATGTTGGGGAATAATTGTCAATACCAAACTACTTCCTTGTGGAGCGGTTAGGATTTCCTATGCTTCCCCTCCCTGCTCCTCTCTCCAGCTTTCCTTTCCAGCTTGTGTGTATGTGTGTTGCCAAGAACTATTTGGATTTTAAAGGCTGAAAAATAAGTCAAATTCTTTCTCACCTGGGGTTGATTGGTTGCCAGCTGCTTCATCCTTTGGGTGTCATCATATTCACTCTGTCATTGAGAAGGCCATGCATTGCTGCCAAAGAGGACTTGAGAAGCAGCTTGGAACTCAGATGCATCAGAGATTCATATCAGGGACTGATATGGTGAAATCATTGTCAGTTATCTCAGTTTCCTGACACATTTTTTTAAGGATTCTTTTGGCTCAAAGTATGGTTAAGAATTTTGACTTCCACATGGATATTTGAAGATTTAAATATCCTACAATACAAAGATATATGTGCCATATCTCCTTATGGATTTATTTTGTCTTCATTCTCTATTTTAATCCTGCAGTTTATAAAATTCTGCCTTGTGCGCACCATCCACTCGGCACCTGATGCATATCTTGATCATAGCATTCGTCAGTATATTGAATTCAACTGTATGTATATATCTGCTACCTCCATGGAAGCAACCTGGTTCTATTCATTTTTATATCCTCACAACCTGGCACAATGTTCTATACATATTTGAGTTAAGGGATAAGTCCAAACTTCTTAGCTTGGTAATCAAAACCCTATTTAACTTCTTACTTTCCTTTGATTATCTGCTTATAACCAGTATTGGAAACAAGACTACTTATAACCAGTATTGGGAACAAGAAGGACCTAGGGGATGGAATCATAAAGCAATTTTAGTTTTCATTCCTTCATTCTGTACATCTGTTCTGTGGAGGTATTTTTTTCTCTTGTTCTTGGAATTTTCTAACTGCTCTTTGATAGTACAAATTTCTATAGTCACTTCAGGTTGCACAGTACTAGCTTAATTCAGTAATTAAAATGTTTGGTGCCATACTATGAAACCCTGAAGTTGGGCCTACTGGAAGCAGGATGTCTACAGCCAGAGAATGGTTCATGATTGGCTTTTACTCTCTCTCCTCTTCTGGACCTTCTCCTCCTCTCTCAGATTGCTAACCATGGTTTCTGATTCCTTTAGAGTTAAAAGAAAGAAGAGGAAAGGAGGCAAGAAAATTCTTACTTGACTGTACTGCCAGAGTGCTCTAGCCTTGGTGTCCTCACTTGGCAGGGATGGAAAGTTGATTCTTCGTATCATGGGAATTTTCATCTGTTCTTGTCAGCCCCAAGGAATCTGGAAATATCTCGAGCTTTTCTTTGCTAAGATTTGTTTGCCCCTTTTAGTAGTTCTCTTGGATTGGATTAAAGCAATGCCATATCAGCTCACCCTCATACAGAGCTGACATCTGGTCCCTGGGAAACACTTCTGCATTATTCTTTGTGACAGACACTGAGAGTTCAGATCCATCTCAATAAGCCCCTTTACTATGCGGTACCTTCAAATAAATTAGCCAGCTCAACTGTCACCTTTCAGATTTTGAGTGTGAGTCAAACACCAAAACTGTAGAGGATTAGAGTACTCCTTTTCATGATCTATTTCCCAGGCTTTCTTCCACATTCCACACCAGAAATTTGAACAGAGCTTTAATGTTAAAAAAAAAAAAAAAAAAACTTAAAGAATTTTTAGTTAAATAAAAAGTTCTTAACCACTGAAAAGATGAAAGGAGAATTCTAGGAAGTAGCAGAGGTAGCCATTGCTAAAAGTTACTACAACCTCTAAGGCCAAAGGACAAAAGGGAAGAAGTTGGAATTTTTAAAGCTTAGACACTAAAAGGAGACTTCTCATAAAGCTGCTGTCTTAGTCCATTCCTGTTGCTATAACAAAATACTTTAGATTGCAGATTTGCCTTGATCTTGGGCTTCCCTGCTTCTAGAACTGTGAGAAGTAAATTTCCATTATTTATAAATTACCCAGTCTAAAGTATTTGGTTTCTGGTGGGGCTTACTCTGTGCTTATAGATGGTGCTTCTTGCCACATCCTCATGTGGTAGAAGGGGCAAATGTTGTGTCCTCACAGAGCAGGAAGA
Organism: Piliocolobus tephrosceles; assembly: GCF_002776525.5. Classification (NCBI taxonomy): domain Eukaryota; kingdom Metazoa; phylum Chordata; class Mammalia; order Primates; family Cercopithecidae; genus Piliocolobus; species Piliocolobus tephrosceles. The sequence continues at coordinate 11,762,712 of NC_045456.1, read as the reverse complement.
CTGGAAGGGAAAAGGGGCACTAGGATGCTCCCCTCAATGTCTTTTATGAGAGCACTAATCCCATTCATGAGGGTAGAGTGCTCATGACTTAATCATTTCCCAAAAGTTCCTACCTCTTAATACTATCACATTGGGTATTATGTTCCAACATATGAATTTTAGAGAAATGTATGCATTCAAACCAATAGCAGCTGGTGTCTCCGGGACCCACACCTTTGAGGAGGGGCACTGCTCAGCCACAGGAACAAACTCCTGCTGCTGCAGTGATGAAGCATTACTGAGGTGGCATGCGCAGGAACTGCATGCTGACAGCCTTCCTTCGGAAAAGCAAAACCGGAAGGAGCAAGTTCTGTTGTCTTCCTTCTCCTGACTTTCAGTTTCCCTCTAGTGCCTTCTATTGAAAGAGGCTATCAGGGAACAGCTGGCAAAGCAGACATGTAGTACACAGAGTCCCAGCCCCAGCACCACAGAGCAGAATCTGGAAGGGTTAGTTTTTAGCTAAATAACAATAACTTACCTGGCATAGCTCCTTTTGGGGAGGGGTTGGATTCTCAGCACAATCTCTTCTATTTTAAATGTGATCTATTGTCTTTTGTTACCCTGTTATACACATAAAAAACATCCAGCTGACTTGGTTTCATTATCTCCCTACTACTAACCCCTCTTATCACCACCACTAATAATGAGAATTTGTACCATTGCTCTTTCTTGCAATATCTTTCTTATTTTCATTGATCAAATTTCTTTCAATATGTATACTAGGGTGGGCAACTGAAATAACACAAAGGAAAGAAATATCAAATCAGACTCACATGAATCAGAGATCTTAATAACTTCAAAAACACAAATAATTGTGAAGCACAGGTGATACATGGAGAGGGCTGGAGCCACTCACTCATGTCCTCACGCATATTTTTGTGTAGGGCATACTCTGTTTCAGATTAACATATGAGGCTCCAACTGATGTCTGCTGCTACAGTAGTTACACACTAGGGAAATGTTTTGGACATAAAACATTATCTTATATGGCATAGATGACATTTCCATGTCCTATAAATTAGTAGATTTCATTCCTGTATGCTATAAGCAATCCTAAACAGACCAGGCACACCCTGCTAAAATAATCTACAGATAAGGAATCTCCCACCAGCCATTAGTTTGTTTGCTAAGAGGTTTGTCATTAGTATGTTTTCAAATAAATGTATTCATCAAATCTTTTAAAGAAAGACAACAATTGCTGGTCTACTGGCCAACTATTTCCTACCCTGCAAGTGAGATGAAACTGACAAGAATTAATGCTTGAATATATTAATTGAAGACAAGCAGAACAGAAAGCTGAGGGCAGAGATGCATGGGCAAGCTAGTTTGTGCTGGATCTGACAGATATTTTCTTTACAAAAGTGGGGAAAGCCTAGGTTAAATTTGGCAAGCCTAAGGCAAAGGGCAAATCTGGGGAATCACAACAGGAGTAAGTTGACAGATTATAAGGGAAATTTGGGGGTAGGGGACTGATAGGAGGCAGAATGCAGGTCAAACTCAGGGACTCACAGACTATATAGTTGAAAAAATCCCTAGGGATAATGTAGTCCAACCATTTGTTTTTAAAGATGAACAAACTCTTCATTGATTTGCTCCTGAGTTGCTCTAAGTTGGTTAGATGTGCCACAAAAGGTTTCCTAGTACATGTTTCTCAAACTTAGCTGCCTACACATAGAGGTGGGAACAAGCTTTTCAGAAATGCAAAATGCTGGGCTCCCACCTCAGAACTACTTGGATCAGAATCTGAGTCTGGGATTGGGATTCAGAGTTTTTGTTTTTGAGACAGAGTCACGCCCTGTCACCCAGGCTGGAGTGTGGTGGTGTGATCTCGGCTCACTGCAAGTTTTGCCTCCCGGGTTCATGCCATTCTCTTGCCTCAGCCTCCTGAGTAGCTGGGACTACAGGTGCCCACCACCACACCTGGCTAATTTTTTTGTATTTTTAGTAGAGACAGGGTTTCACCGTATTAGCCAGGATGGTCTCGATCGCCTGACCTTGGCCTCCCAAAGTGCTGAGATTACAGGTGTGAGCCACTGCACCCAGCCGGGATTCAGTGTTTTTAAGACACTCCACTATAACGTTCTACTACTGTTCTTCATGGCTTTCACACCAGTTACTTGCACTACAGATCAAATATAGTAGGACTTCCCACAATGTCCTGTCTTGGAACTGCCAACAGTCTTACAAATCTCTAGACCCTTAAGGAGACTGAGGCATTGTCTCAGAGTACTAATATGAAATGTATGGTCTGTATCATTGGGTAATAGACAATTATTACTGTAGATTTTTATTTATTTAAGATTATGTCCTGTGTCAGTTGTCTATTACTGCTAGGACAAAGTACCACAAATTTGGTGGTTTAAACAACACTAATTTACTATCTTACAGTTCTGGAGGTCAGAAGTCTGAAATGATTCTCACTAGACCAAAACTGAGATGTCAGCATGGCATCATCTCTTTCTGGGGGCTCTAGAAGAGAATCCATTTCCTTGCCCTTTCCAGTGTTTAGTGGGCAACCCACATTCCTTGGCTTGGGCATCCTTCCTCCATCTTCAAAGCCAGTGACAGCAGGCTTTCTCATACTACCATTTCTTTGGTTCTTTTTTGCCTCCCTCTTCCAGTTTTATGTTCACTGTTTATAATCACTGTTGTGATTACATTAGGCTCACTTGGATAACTAAGGCTAATATCACTATTATGAAGTCACCTGATTAGGAAATTTGATCCATCTGCAATCTTAATTCTCCTTTGCCATGTAACATAACATATTCACAGGTTCTCAGGAATTAGAGCATAGACATCTTGGTGGATGGGGGAGGCATTATTCTGCCTACCACATGCCCTGTTTTCCAAATTAGGCTTTCAGGAGGACAGTTCTACATGTTATTCTTTTAATTAGAAGGGTATTTGCTGAAGCAATCATTCAATAATTAAGGTTGAATTTGGGATAAATGCTGAATATAAGTGTCTTCATTTCCTAGTTTTATTCCCCTAAAAAGGATTCCTTCATATGACTTAGTCTGCACTCCAGAATAATTTTATTAAGTGGATTTTAATCGGGAATATGGCACATCAATTTACTATAACTCATATCAGAGTCTAAAAACATGATTTCTGCCTATTTAGATCAATTTACATCCTTCCAAAGCTGTTAGTTCTCCAGGAACATGGTCTTCTCACTGTCTGATTCTGTAAATGTTTCACTGCCCCAAGAGTTCCTGGCATTTCTGGCAGAATGAGAGTTCAGCAAAATCATCTTCCTGTTTAATCATGGTTATTGAGAATAGAAATCACCATTCTTTTGTCAATAGGACATGGTTCCTGTCTGCTGCTGCTTTCCACTCTCTCAGCATCTTAAATTAAGAAAAAAATCAAAATCAAACAATGCCTGAATGCAAAAGAAAGCGGTATTAGCTATTTCCACCCCAGTATGGAGTTTGAATGGTGTCTTGATTTGATTGTTATTTAGAAGCAACGAGTTTTGTTCCATAGTCTTGTGAGGCAAGAAGTTCTTTCCTACAAAGGGGAAAAATAGCATTCCTACATTTATCACAATAGAGTAACACTTCCTAAACTCCATATTTTAATATTTAGTGACTCAATCAGGGAGTATTTGTTAAGCACTATGCTTGATAAAAGACATCAAAGACATAAACATCACCTAAAAGAGGCTTAAAATAGAGTGAAAATATATACCAAGTTGAGGGAAAGAGCTTCTGTACAAAGGCTAGAATTAATTGAAACTTTTCTATGCCATGGAAACATATTTGCATCAAATAATATGCTATGGTCTGGATGTTTGTGCCCCCCAAATTCATATGTTGAACCCTAATCTCTATTGTGGTTATATTAAAGGATGGGGCTTTTGGGGAGGTGATTAGGTCATGAGGACTCCACCCTCATGAATGGGATTAGTGTCCTTGTAGAAGAGAAATAAAGGAGCTTGTTTGCCCCTTCTTCCATGTGAGAATGCAGCAAGAAAATGCCATCTTTGGAGCAGGGAGTGAGCTCTCACCAAATACTTAATCTGTTGGTGACTTGATCTTGGACTTTCTAGCTGCCAAAACTGTAAGCAATAAATTTCTATTGATTCTGAATGACTCAGTCTAACGTATTTTATCATAGCAGCCCAAACAGATTTATCATCATCATCATCAGAGGCTCAAGTCTCAATTTGCCATGGCAATGGGTTAAAAAGATAACATGGTTATGTAAAAAATCATTGATCCCAAAATGTGGTTTTATCCAAGGATTTTAATGTCTTCCCCAATCTCGTATTTTTAAGTAGAATCAATAAGTCAACCAAACTAAGTTGAATATCACTTTCTTCCCCTCATTTAACCTTTCCAGTAATGCCAAATGACAATTTCTTTAATTCACAGATTCTTGCTTTGATCTAAAATCCTCTTGAAAGCTTCGTCCCTTAAATCTCCGGTTTCATTTATTTTTAAGAGGCTAACTTATATGAATGCAACTGACTTTTTCAAGTAATATAGATTAAACATTTCTGGGTGGCCACACTTATTTGGATTACATTGGAGGATTCTCTTTGAATTATGCTGATTTTAGCACCCACCCCATCAGCAAGTAAGTGACATGGGTGTGAGTTTTAATCCTTTATCTAGGTTTCTTTCTTTCACCATGGCTGAGGTAACAGAAAAAGAAAAAGAAAAGAAAAGAAAATCTTCCTCCCTTCCTGGAGTTTGAACTGTGCAAAGACTTTTTATATATACTTATTTTTTGGAGATGGGATCTTGCTGTGTTGCCCAGGCTGGTCTCAAATTCCTGGGCTCAAGCAATCCTTTCCCCTTAGCCTCCTAAGTAGCTGGGACTACATTTGTGACTATTTCCGGCTGTACAAAGACTTTCCACGTAAACATATCTTATCCATGTTGTGATTCCTTCCCCTAATGACCTCCCCTAGCCATTACCGTACAAAGTGTACAGTGTAATGAACTGTTTTGCATGGACAGCACTGTTATAAGATGAGGTGTTGTGAGACCCTGATGGATTCTGTTTTTGTTTAAGTTTAGCTTTAGAGTCACAATTTACTTCCTCAGAACTGTGCTTTTCATATCACTGAGTGACTTTTATTTGCACAGTGTATTCACAGCAATATGCTTTTGCATTTGTAAATTTCTGGTGCCTTGAGCCCTTACAGTAGGATCTGATTATTTGCATTTTTACAATGAGCACCTGCTCTTGCTGTCCCTCAGAACCAGATCCTGGTCTTACTTGTGAATGGAGGGAAAGCTCATCAGCTTCCTTCAGCTTGAAGAGCTGTACTTACAGGAACCGGGAATACACGGAGAAGTGGATAATTTGTAGGCAGATGTGATGTTTTTTTTTTAAGGAAGCTGACCAGTGGCAGCTGGAGTAACTTTGTTCATTACAGATGTTATTGGCACTGTCTTTGTAGTTTTCTCTGTGAAGAAGAAATGGAAGATTGGCAGGAAGCTCCACTGGGGGAGATGACCAATATCTATAATTTTGTGTTGCCTTTTATGTCTATTTGACCACATAGGTCCACCAGTTCTTTTCATTTCATCTTCTCTTGGTCTTGCATTCCCTTTTCGTGTGATCAGCTCGGGAACCTTTCACCTCTAGCAGCATAAAGTAACAGCATCTGTGATTTGGAGGCGGGGGCAGTGGGCTATTTTCCCAGTAGCCCCAAAGTCTTTCTGCAGGAGGGGAAAATGAGGTCAAAAGAGAGAGAACAGTAAAGTCAAGGGATAGAGGTCACCTCCCTTCACCACAGATCCTGCTAGCCCATTGTTTGAGCCTTGGATCTAGTTCATGATAAAAGCTACTGTTATGTGTCATGCACTGTGCTAATATTGGCAACAGCCCAGTTGAAAGATGCTAGTATTTTCTCCTCTCTTTTGTCCAAGATCAGACAACTAAGTGTCATACCAGACCCCTGTTGACTTCAGTAGGGATGGTACCATGTTCGAAAGGCCAAAGAGGAGTCTCAGAGCCAGCAAATGAGACACAGGGTTTATTGAGGGGACTTATATACAGGGTGGTTCAGTAGTGGCAGCCTGGACTCATGAAGTGCTACTGTTTGTAAAAAGCATGCAGTTTACATAGCGTTTTCACTTAGCACTCTCCCCCTAGTGACCATCTGCTGGCAACTTTCATTCAACCCATGCAAAGGGCCTCAATCCCCCCTATGGCCTACATTCCATGAAATGAGCCAGGACTTCAGATGTTCCTCACAGATAAGGAATGAATCTCTGGGTAGCCACTCCTGAATTCCTTAGCTTGGAACTCCAAACATGCATTCTTCTTACACCATAGGGTCATTGTCAGGGTAGGTTTTCACTGCTGACAGGTGTGTCTGCCATACAGGGTCATTCTCAGGGTATGTTTACATTGTTATTGCTGTCAGGTGCATCTGCTATACACTGAGGCACAGAGATTAAATAACTTAGCCAAAGTTACACATGGGTAATGGCTGGCAGAGAGATTTAAATCCAGGCAACCTGGCTCTAGCACCCACGTTCTCAACCAACAAGCTACACTGTCATGCAGTTATTTTACATACCATCTCCACTCCATCCTTCCCGCTTATCTGAGGCAGTGAAACTATTTATTTCTGTCACTTCCAGATGAGGACTGAAAACAAACCAAGCCAAATTCCGGGCAGGGCAGGCCATGACTGGGTATGAAGGCAGTAAGCTTTGGCTTCAACATTCTGGATAATTGGATCTTATCTCCAGCTGTATTGTGTCAGTGGCAACTTGACCAAATACTGAGGCCATTTCTCAATCAACATTTCTTTTCTGTGACAGGACTGCTAGGAGGAGCTGCTTCTCAGCTCTCTTAGTATGGCAGAATGCCTTGAAAATCTTCTTGGGTGATCTCTAGTATAGCCCCTAGCCCATTTACTGAAACTAGGTCAAGTTGCTGAACTTACTAGTCATGAATTCTGCTGTGGAGGAGTGTACTCTGAAAACATTACAGATGGGGCAGTACCATCCTAAGGGTGAAAGCAACAGTGGATTTCCATGGGCTTAGGCCTTGGATCTGAAAATAGAAAGGCTTTCATCAGTGACGTGGATAATGGAATAAAAGAATCATATATATATATATATATATAAAGATTTCCAAGTGCCTTAAAGCAATTGTAGGGGGTTGTCTTGCAGCTTGGAAATTGGGTTTAAGTTGAAAGTTGCCTAAATAAATTGCGGTGATCATCAGGTTCAAATTGTTAGGAGCCTAAGGCCATCTTGCTATAGACCCACTGATGAATTTCAGTGTCAAATCATGTCGGTGAAAGGCTGGCTAAATTTGGGATTAGGAAGGTATAGGAAGCCTGTAATCTGTATGATTTTATAAAACATTATTTTCTTTGTAATTTAACAATATGTAAGACACATTTGCATTCATTCTTATATCTCTCAAAATAATTCATTTCATAGACTATTAATGAGTTGCTTTATCCTTTCTCTCCCTACCCCCTCATCTTGTTTCTCTCCACTCCCACCAGCTCTCACTGGACTATAGAAAATACAGGTGGTCTTATTATTGAGTTACAGTTATAAGCCATTGTGAGTAGATTCCTCACCTGCCTCAGTTCCAGTAGCTGTGGCATTTGGGGGGTTTCTAGGATACTGTAGCAAAACCAGAGACAGGTGCAGCTTGCTGTATTTTTGGAAACTACTAATTTTGTGATGCCTATTGGCACCAAGAGTGTAGGCAATTTGGGTCTTCTGCCCAGGTCAAAGGTATGTACTTTTCCAAAGGTGCATATTATTAAGGTTCTGCATTTCCCTTTCAATTCAGTACCTTCATCCCATAATAAGCAATGATTATCAACATAGGCTAAAGGGGAAAGCTTTTGGTAGTACATTTGTCTCTTCCTGGGGTCCATCTTGTGATCTTCTCTTCTTACAGGCTCTTTGTACTTTTTAATAGTTGATCACAACCATTAGACCTGCATTCCTGGATGAGATCAGATGCTCACCACATGTGTGCAACCTTTTTGATCACTCTTTTTGACCTCTCCATTGTCCAGCATCCGTGCACCATCACTGGAGCAAATACACAATCACACTGACTACCTAGAAAACAGTGAAGAATAACTTGGTTCCAGAACTGACTATGTTGGAAACACATAAATTAATTAATAATGCTCTAAGACCAAGTGAGTTGCAGCATGTGAATGTTCTTCATAGATATGAACTATACAAGAACCACCAGAGAAACAGAGAGAGTAGATGTTTAAGCCAAGTTGGGAATAAAATTTCTGCTGATTGCAAATCTCTGCCCCTTCAGCTGTGTGAAATGATTTTTTTCCCCTGAAAAGTTTTGGTGATTGCTTAAAGCATTTGCTAGTTTTGCTAATGTGATTTGACCTCACTGGGGCTCTGATCACAAATGCCTGTCATTTATCTCATACTACACACAGCTGAGGCAGAGAAATTTATTCCCAGCCAAGAATCTCATAGAAGTTGGATAATTACCCCGTGGCTCAATCCAATTCCATTTGGGTGTCCCCCAGTTTAAGCCTCCCCAACAAATAAATATAGTATTGATCTGGTGGTTAGTATATGAAATTGGCAATTGTTCTTCCCCCCTTCCAGATCATTTGTGTGTTTCACATAGTTACCATGACTGAATTTGTCAGGGTTTTTTCTACTGGGCGTCCTACATTTCTGCAGGTCATGATCTGATCTCCAGGGCTTCTTTATTTCCTGTCTTTCTGAAATATGTGAGTCGCTGAATGTGTCTTAGCTGTGAGCTGGCCTGCCATCCTTACTCTAAAATTGGAGTCTGAATTGCTGCCTTACATTCACCAGATTTTGTTAGGGCCAGGGAAACATGTTTTCTTTCACTTGTAGCAGTGCTTTTTGGGTATAGCATTCTGCCTAACGTTATCTATTCCCTTACCATTTCCTGTATTTGATTATTATTTGATTATTACTCATAGAACATTACCCAGAAATTATTATAACATTGTAATTTTATTATTTATGTGGAAACACATATTTTTATAAATTTAACAATGTAAGTATCAGTAGAGTGTGAGCTGTTCAATGGCAGGGTCTGTGTTTCATTAATCATTTATATCCTATCACCTTGAAGAGTATCAGCTCATAGTTGGCATTCAATAAATGCTTCCATTTTTTGAATAAATAAACGAATGACTTTGCACTATTAGAATTTCCCCCATTAGTATGTACTCAGTTGTTTAAAGAACATTTCTATTGTCTTCCCAACATGCATTCCACCTTTCCCCGTGGGAAATAGCGGTAATGCATTTGTTACCAGGATTGGAGTCACCCCAACTCTAGGGATAATTTTTGACTGGCCTGGGCCTATTGTCCTATTGTTAGATACCAAGAAGGGGGCACTATTTTAGGTACCCCTAAGAAAGAACGAGAAAAAAAACCCAACAATTATAACTATGCATCAATTGTAAGATGTATTTTACTTCAGATATATTGCAATATGAAAAATATGCATCTTATAATGCAAGTTATATTGTGAGTTGGTTTAATCAGAGTGGAGCTTAGGACTTTTGTTTGATGGTTTGGTGAACAGATGCCCCTATTCTTAAGGGGCATCTCAAGAGGAAGCTGTGGCCCTGGGAGTCCCTGGTCATCAATATCCTACAATTATGAGGGGAGCTGGCTTCACATGTGGCCAAAAATTTCAAAGTGATGTAGGATGCCGAAAAGAAGCCAGGTTCTTGATACAGTCATGCTCAAGATTTCTTCAGTTATGTGAGTTAGTACATTGTCACTTAAGCCAGTTCTAGTTTTATTTTTTTAAATTTGTAACCTAAAGCATCCTGATTCAGGTATGATTTTTAATAAAGGACACTTAGCTCAGAAAGGACATCCAGTAAACTGAACAGGAGTAAGAATTGTTAGGGAAGAAAAATCCAAGCCATAATCCGGGATGAAATATGAATGAAAGAATGATATACAAGAAGAGTACATCCCTTCCATGTACTCCCTCTAGCTAGATTCTCAGTAACTAGTTTCTGCTCTTGACCCCACTTGGAGGGCTTTTCATTAGAATTGCAGAGGAGTTTTCCAGGGAAACTTTATAAGAAAATAAATTGAAATTGTCCAGTTTTGGGGAAAAGAACAGAAGAAATAATAGAGAGACAGGATAGTGTAGTATTTGGAAGCACAGGGGCTAGAGTCAGATGCCTGAGTTCAAATCCTGGCTCTGTTGTTTATCACTCCTAGGACATCAGGCATATTGCTTACTTTAACCCTTCTTTCCTCATCTGACAAATGGATCTTATAGAGTACCTATTCTTTGCAGTGTCAACAGAATCAAATGAGATTGATACGTGTCAAACACATAATGAGTGCCTTATAAATGCTAGTCATTAATATTGGAGAAATTTAGAAATCATTTTCAGTTATATTCCATACCCAGAATAATTCATAATCAGGTGCCTAGTCTTGTGAGTATACAAGAATAAATTAGTTTATGTGAAAGCTCAAAGATTTGGGTTGATAAAAAGGAAGACATTTTGGCCCATAGAAGCCGCTAGACCACAAGATAATAGACAAGATTCTTATTTGTCTACATTATGTAAAGTCGTCTATTGAGTTGGTCTAGTAAAACATTTTGAAATAGAAGGCTTGACTTTGCCTCCCTTTCCCATGGGCCCTTCTATTCTTTTAGCAATGGAATTCAGTAACTTTATTTTTGCCTGGTTGCCCAGTAACCGCCACTTCAGTGCCTCTTTCTAACTCACGCTTCTTCTCTTCTTTTTCATCTCTTTGTTGAAAGAAACAAGTTTTGTGTCTATTAATTCAGGCTTCCATCTATAGCTATGAATAAAGAAATCTTTTTTTATGTTTGAAAACACTTGGTTTTGCTCAAACGTATTATAAAATGCTATGTTTCAAAGAAAGATGCTATAGTCTGAATCAGAGATCAGGGCTAATTTTGTGTGTACTGCCTGAAAAGGAAACCAGGTATAAATCCATCTCCAGGTATCTGTAGATCTGGGGCTTTGCTGCTCAAAGTGTGGACCTTGATGTAGCCAGGGCATCACCTGGGGGCATATCAGAAATGCAAAATCTTAGCACGCCTCCCCTACTGAACCAGAATCTAAATTTTTTACAGGTGCTTTAAATAGCTGCAAAAGTTTGAGAATCACTGCTCTCTCAGGAGCATATCTGGATAAAGGCAGCTAATTGACTATAAAGCTTATCTTCTGATTGGAAGAAGGCCTCCGTATGATTCTATGCTGATAAGTGTTCGTTCTTCATTTTTTATCTTTTGTATTCTCCTTTGTCACTGAGAGAGAAAGCTACCACTTATTAAGAGGGCAATGAGAACAATAGAGATCCACTGGTGATAAGGAGTGCTATATAACACTAAGGAATAGGCAGGAAAATATGTCTTCTGCCACAGAAATCTTGCAAAATGTAAGGGTGGCAGCTACTTAATTCTATTCAAGTTTTGAAGAGAACCAGGATTAGATTCAGCAGCTGTTGGCAATGATTGAATGTTGTGCACCCAGGGATGAGAGGGAGTGGGGTTAACAGACCCAGGGCACAGTTCAAAGAGGTTAGCATAGAGTTAGGTCCCAGGAGGGGCTAAATCTGGGAGTAAGGCTTGACCTAGCGATCTGGAGTGAGTGCTTTGGAGTGGAACTCTACTTAGCATGGAGTTGAAGAATTTGCAGAGAAAAGAATCAAAGTCAGGAGATAGGAAACAGCTAAGAAAGAGATTCAGTATGGCTATAGTCTGGATGTTTGTCCTCCCAGCCTCATGTTGAAATCTGATCCCCAATGTTGGAGATGGGGCCTGATGGGAGGTGTTTGGGTCATGGGAGAAGAACTCTCCCATGAGAAAGAGCTTGGTGCTGTTCTCACAGTAATGCATTCTTGTTTTGTTAGTTCCCGTGAGAGCTGGTTGTTAAACAGAGCCTGACACCTCTCCCTCTTTCACTTGCTTCCTCTCTTGCCATGTGATTTTTGCACATATCTGTTTCATTTCACCTTCTGCCATGAGTGGAAGCAGCCTGAGGCCCTCACCAGATGCAGATGCTGACACCATGCTTCTTGCACAACCTGCAGAACCATGAGCCATGTAAACCTCTTTTCTTTATAAATTACCCAGCCTTAGCTATTCCTTTATGGTAACACTAAGGCAACTAAGACAAAAGCCCAAAGCAATAATCAGAAACCAGATGATTCCCAGGAGTTTAAGAGCTATGAAAAAAGTAAAGCAGGAGATATGGGGTGTCAGCCATATAAACAGCTTTGCTAATGAGAATATCTTTTTTTCTTAGCCAGCGATGTGCTCTTGATAGTGTAGGACATTGAGCCTTGCGTGTGGTTCCTTGGAAATCTGAAGTTATTAAGAAAGGAGAGCTTGTAGCTGGAGTAGAAAGAGAGGGTCATTAAGAGAGTCAGTTGCAAACCCAGAAGCTGTTGACCCAGGTAGACTTCTGTGGTGTAGGTGGAAGCAGGGCAAGGCTGGGCAGGAATGATGAAGTCCACTGCGTCAAGAAAGAAGCTAGAGTGAGAAGGGTTAATGGAGGAGCCCTTGTTTTCCTGATATGCTAGGGCTGAGGAGCAAAGAGTTCCTGAGGATTGTTGGGGGACAGAAAAGCAACAGAAGGAGGTCAGCTTAAGTCAAAAGGGTGAGCAGGAGTCAGACAAACAAGGCTGTTGGCCTGGGATGCTGGGATTTTATCATTTGTTCTCTGTGCTCTTTCATAAAGCCTGATAGGCATGAATGACTCTGAGCATAAATCATCTCACAAAGGAGGGCAGAGACTTACAGAGAACAAGAGCAAGAACCTGCAAATCAGTGAGGCTTGGATCTAGATTTAGTATTTTCTGTTGTTTAAGTCTTAACCCAAAGAAGATGATATCATTTTGAATATGGAATAAAGCATGCTATCAGGAAAATTTGCAGGAACTGCAATCAGACACACTGGGGCTTTGGAAAATTATCTTTGAGCTTTAGTTTCCATATCCATAAAACTGATAAATTTCTACCTTTCTTTGCAGGATTGTTGAAAAAGTTTAAAACATGTAGAACATCTAGCACAAGAACAACAAACACATAGGAGGGGTCTGATAAATTGCAACAAAATGTGGGGAGTAGAAATTATTCATACTTGCTTTCTGAACAGTCTACCTACTATTACCTCATTATGAAAATTTTATTCTTTTTTCATTTGAAGATAACTATTTTTTTGCATTAATGCATGAAAATAATAATTCTATTTCTGGTAAGTAATGAGAATGAGGACAGGTGTAATTCTTAGTTAAAAATATAAATGATAGAGGGGAAAATGGAACTCTACCTAGAGACTGCACACAGCACAGCCCCAGGAACAACTGTCATTTACTGCCCACTTACCTGTTGGAGGGCATAGAGCTTCAAAGAAAGTTACAGCCTCTTAAGTGCTATCCCTGAAAAACCCATGTCTATAAAGTGAGGCTTAAATCAAAGAGCTGCTATTTATTTGCTGAATTATGTGTAATACCAGCTGCTATTGAAGTTAATGGATGGCTATAGATTAGTATCCTACCTGTTCCAGACAAGACATTTGCATTTTAACAGGGGTCTCCAGAAAAAAAGCTAACATTCAAAACAGAGATTCTTTTACACTAGGAATTTTTAATGTTGTGGCAGGTACATGGGAGAGCAGTTTGGGGACAGGAAGGCTTTTAGATTTTCCTATCCTTGGTGCTCTTGAACACTCTGTCTCTGACTGAGCCTCTTTTCTCCCGTTAATCCTGGATTTCCCTGACATTGACATGGGGGAGTGGATTCTTCTCAAGCTATTTTCTGGCCTGAGATTTTAGGTTCTGCAATAGAAGTATCTGAATAACCTGTAGCTTATCACACACAAAAAAATTAAAGACAAATTCCCTATGAAAAAGTAAGGAAATAAAAAAATTGGGCTTACTGTCCTCTTGATAGTGATGAGTATGGTAGCTAAAATTATTTCCTCTAAAAGCTATTGTTTTTCTTTTAAAAAATCATGCAGCTTTGATGTTCTGGCATGGTCTTCCTTTTCAACAAAAGTCCCTTTAAAACATGACACTCTTGATTACACATGCATTTTCAGGTAAGCTGTTGTCTTGATCAATAAATTGATTTTTATTTAAATAAGAAGGAAAACCTACATTTCTGGCAAGGGCATCAATCTGGTTGACCCTTTGAATGTGCTAATTACAATTGTTCAAAGAATTGGAAGCCATAGTTTTAAATATTAAATCAATTGATCAATTATAATGCAATTCTTCAGATCTCACACTTCTGTTTTGTTTCAAACAAGCCCATTGCCATTCAAGTTGTCTCTTTGTGAGAATTAACATCAAACAAATTACCAATGGCTAGCCAATTTAAGAGATTAACATTGCTCAAAAAGAGCCCCCACATGGCTGTGATTCAGCAGCCTTTATTAGATCTAGTTCTTTCCTCCTTATTTGCCATGACTCATCAGTTTTGATGGAACCAACTCTGTGATCATTTTCATTTTGTTTTGTACTTTTCTTTAAAAAAAAGCATCTTATTTTTATTTTAATTTTCCATTGCATGGAATCATATTTATTGAAGAAGGGCTTCTGCGTGTTTGTTTTTTTTTAAAGTATAAGTTCTGCTTTATGGAAACAGTTGGGTAAATTACACCCAAGTACCAAGCAAATAGTATTTTCTCTCATGTACAATGAGTTTTTTAATAAAAGTTAAAAAGGCATTTAGATTGATACATGTTGCTGCTTATTAAAAAGTGGAGCTGTGGAAAACAAACTCTGATCAAATGGCTGCGTTTGTGTAAATTTGCTTTTAAAAGTTATTCTGATGTAGTCATTGGTCTTAAAAATGGAGTCTATATGATGGTGGTATCAAGGATCTATCAGTGCACATATTTTTATTCTCTGAAGCATACTGAGAACAATCTGATGTCATTGGGAATTTGTGTTGCTTATTCCTCCTGGAAAACTCCAAGGCTGAAGTCCTTCCCTGTGATTTAAAAGGGGTTCGCTATCCTTTTTTAAAAGGATAGGATATGTGAAATCATATTAAATGGGAATTTGAGAAGAGAATGTTGATGAAAAGAGTCTAACTCTGTAAAATATTTGAAGAGATTTATTTTGAACCAAATATGAGTGACCATGGCCCATGATACAGCCCTCAGGCGGTCCTAAGAACATGTGCCCAAGGTGGTCGGGGTGTAGTTTGGTTTTATACATTTTAGGGAGACATGAGACTTCAATCAAACACATTTAAGAAATACGTTGATTCAGTTCAGAAAGTCAGAACAACTGGAAGTTGGGGTTGGGGGTTTGGGGGAGGGGCAGCTTCCAGGCTACAGGTAGATTTAAAACTTTTTTTGTTAATAATTGATTGAGTTTAACCTAAAAACCTGGGATCAGTAGAAAGGAAATGTCTGGGTTAAGATAAAGGATTGTGGAAAAGAAAGTTCTTATTTTCAGAGGAAGTCTTCAGGTAGCAGACTTCAGAGAGAACAGGCTGTAAAATATTTCTTATCAGACTTAAAGTCTGTGTTGATGTTAATGCTGGAGAGGTATAATGATGCACGTCCGACCCCCACTTCCCATCATGGCCTGAACCAGTCTCTCGGGTTAAATTTTAAAAGTTCCGGCTGGGCGCGGTGGCTCACACCTGTAATCTCAGCACTTGGGGAAGCCGAAGCCAGTGGATCATGAGGTCAGGAGATGGAGACCATCCTGGTCACAGTGAAACCCCGTCTCTACTAAAAATACAAAAAATTAGCCAGGTGTGGTGGCGGGTACCTGTAATCCCAGCTATTCGGGAGGCTGAGGCAGGAGAACGGTGTGAACCCAGGAGGCAGAGCTTGCAGTGAGCCAGGATTGTGCCACTGCACTCCAGCCTGGGCAACAGAGCAAGACCCTGTCTCAAAAAAAAATAAAAAAAAAAAAAAAAATTCCCTGGCTGAGGAGGAAGTCCATTCAGATGGTTGGAGGGCCTTAGAATTTTATTTTTGGTTTACAAGAACTATATCCAAGAATACTGCAGCATATCTGCTTTAGCAAGATTGAAATATCTAGGGCATTTTGCCTGCTTAAAAAAACAAAATACATTTGGCATTGGAAACCAATTCAAAGAATATATGCTACTTGTCTTAGAGGGGAAGAAAAATAAATCCTTCTGGTAATTACTGTAGGAGGACTCTAAACTGAACACCAAAGTAATGAAATGGTTATTATGAACACTATAAGTCAGGACTGTTAGGAAAATGGAATCTTAATGAGTAGAGTGTTTGTAGAGAACAAATCATGCCCGACAGTACTAAACTTTATTGTGAAGTAATTAGAAAATTAGGGGACCAAAGAAAAGAATATCTTTTAAGATCTTAATTCAAATTAGGGTCACTGCTTTTTCAGCGTTTTCAGAAATTCGGTGTATATAGAACTGGAATGCTCCCTTTTTCCCCTTTCCATACCCTGCCCCCAACAACTCATACTAGGATAGGTCCCTGTTTCTGCCCATAATACCTTATATTTTGTAGCACTAAGCATTTTTGTAATTATTGTAAAATATATATGTAAAAGAATGTATAGGGTAGTACAGTTTAAAGAAGGAAAAGTAAAGTAAAAACCCATGTACCCACCACCCAGATAAAGAAATAGACTAACACCAGTACTTTTGAAGTCTCCTTCATGCCACTACCCAAGTACTGTTTCCTGTCTACCCAGCAGTGGCCATTTCCCTGAATTTCATGTTAAAATTGTCTTGTTGTTTTTTATGGTCTTAATACATAGGTATATATCACTAGAAAATATGCCATTTAGTTCTGTCTCTTTGGTCAAGGTTATGTTGTTTGATTCATCCAGGATGATGCATCAAATTAATATATTTAGTCGTTCTACAGTTAATAGATGTTTGTTCCCTGTTTTTTCTTTTCTTATGAATAATGGTTCTCTGAGCATTCCTGCTTATCTTATACCTAAGACTGGAATTGCTGGATCATAGACTGGGAACATGTGCAAGTTAATTAGTGCCAAACTGTATTCCAAAGTAGTGGTGTTTATTTCAGCTCACATCACTGTTGGATGAAACTTTCATCATTCTATACCTCATTGATGCTTGGCATTATCCAAATTTTTAATTTTTGCCAATTTGGTGGCATGAAATGATTTTTCATTGTGGTTTTAATTTTTATTTCCTGGTTACTAATGAGGGTGAGCATCTTTTCATATGTTTATTGGTCAGTAGGATTTGTTCCCCTCTGAAATGTCTATTCATGTCTTGTGTGTTTTTCTATCTAGCTGTCATTTTATTGATTTAGAGGATTTCTGCATATATTCTTGATAATAAGTCCTTGTCTCCTCTATATGTTGCTCATGTCTCCTTCTGTTTTGTGGTCTATATATTTACTCTCTTTTGGGTGACTTCCAATAATAGAAGTTCTTTATTTTACTATAAGTGAATTCATCCAAATATTCCTTTGTGTTTTATATCTTATTTAAGAAATTCTCCATACCCAAAGTCATAAAGCTTTTCTCTATTTGCTGAAGGTTTCTGGTCCTTTCAAATTTAAGTCTTTAATACTTAATATGTGTGTGTGTGTGCCTGCATGCTCATGCATGTGTGTGTATGCACATGTGTATGTGGTAGATTTATGCTGTCTCGTCCTCATTTTGTCACTGTGGAAGATTAACCACTGCTTCAGTTTCGTTCATATTTATGGGACTATTTAAAATTTTTTAAACATAAGAAAACTTGTATTTGAGTATTTTGTTGGGTTGTATTTGTTCAATAATTTGTTAATTTAATCTAATCTGTTTCAAACGTTGGCATAATATTGTTCATGAAATGCTCTTATTTCTTTTATCTCTGTAGCACGTTTAAGACCTTCTTTTTTTCCTAATATTTTAAAATTTGTGCTTTCTTACTTGTTTCCTCTCTTTATTTATATTGCCAGAGATTTGTCTATTTTATCATTTCTCCAAAGGACCAGTTTATAGCTTTGATCTGATTTTTGGTTTGTTTTCTATTTCATTAATCGGGTTTTTTATTCCTTCCCAATTTCATCATATGGGTTTCTGATATTTTCCCCCCTAACTTCTTAATTTTGTAAATTAGCTGAATAAATTAGGTTGTTCTTTTCTAAGGTAAGCATTTTAGACTGTGAATTTCCCTCTAAATACTACTATATTTCTATCCCTTAGATTTTTACCTTTTCTACACTTTTTAATGAAGCATAATATACATATAGGATGATGAGCATGTCATACCTTTACAACTAGATGAGTTTTCACAAATTGAACATGTTCATTTAACTATCACCCTAAACTGATCTCAAAAGTTTTGTTTTGTAGGATTGCCATGTTCATTCCATTCTAAATATTTTCTTATTTTTATTGTGGTTTCCTTGACACATTGCTTACATGTAATTTGCAACTTCCAGATATGTTTTTTTTTTTTCTGGTTATCCTTGTTACTGATTTTTAAAATAATTGTCCAAAAGCTAAGACATGGGTCAGCAAACTACTGCCCCTGAGCCACTGTAGTTTTTGTAGAGTTTGATTAGAAATCAGCCACACTAGTTTGCTTCCTTATTATCTATGGCAACTTTCAGGCTACACCACCAGCAGCACCAAGTAGTTATGAGAGAGACCATCTGACCTACAAAGCCTAAAACATCTAATATCTGGCCCTTTATAGAAAAAAATTGCCAACCTCTAGTCTAGGAAAACAGTGTGTATGATCCTAGCATGGATACATTTTTATAAATGTTCAAAGTGTATTTTCCAGTTGTTGAGTATGATATTCTATATTTGCTTGATAATTATGATATTCAGGTTATCTTTATTCCTGAATTGTTTTGTCTATTTGACCGATCAATAATTAAGAGAGGTAATATTAATATCTCTCAATGTAACAGAATTGTCAGTTTCTCTTTAAGGCTCTGTCAATTTTGCTTAATATCTTTTGATGCTCAATTTTAGCCATTATATTATTATTAGGCTAGAATTGTTTTATCTAAATCGTGTGTTGATCTTTTTATCTTTATGTAGTGAATCTTTTTTATTACCAGGATTACCTGTTTTTTCCTTAAAGTCTATCTTGTCTGATATTAATGTAGCTATACTCTTTCCATTTCTAATTCTTTGACTTCTGTTTGATGTACAAGACTTGATTTCAATTCTGTCTGACGTATTTCACTTTTTAACAAGCAAGTATGGTGCATCATATTTATTTTTATTAATTATATACTTTGTTTATCATTTTATTATGCATTTATGTGTTATTCTTTTTGTTTGGAATGATATGTTTTGTCCCCTTTTTTTCTCAATGCATTTTTGCTTTCCATTAGATTTGAAGCTGTGAATTATATCCATTTTGATTGCTAATTCCAGATAGTTTACCATGTAAATATCACAAAGTTAATCAACTTCTTGCTATACTACTGCCAAATAACAGAAACTTAGAAGTCTTTCACTCCACTCATCCCTTTCAGCTTATATATCACTGTATAGTATTTTAGGTGTGTCTTTGTAACTCTACAAATTAGATAGTATTTTTATGTGCTCAATGGTCTATTACACTTCTTTATAAATTTCTTGCTACTTTTTTCTATGTCTCAGACCTTCCATCACTTTCCTTTTGCCTAATATCTGTGCTTTAGAATTTCCTTCAGTGAGAATTTGTTGTGAGTATATTCTATTTTTGTTTGTCTGCAAATATATTTATTTCACTATATTTTGGAAAGATATTTTTCTAGGTATAGTGCTCTAGGTGGAATTGTTCTTTTCTCTTAGCACTATCTTCTGGTTTCTGCCGTTGTAGTTGAGAAAACAGTCATCAATCAAATTGCAGTTCTTTGTAGGTGAACGATCTATTCTTTTTTTTTCTCCTGTCTTTTGAGATCTTCTCTTTCTTTTGTTGCTATACATTTCCACTGTGATGTATCTTGTAATGGAGTTCTTCTTATTTATTCTGCCTGGAATTCATTAAAACTCCTACATTGTATGATTGAGATGTCTTTCAACAATTCTGTAAAAGTCTCAATGATTTAGCACTTCAAATATTGCTTCTATCCATTCTTTCTAGTTTCTTCTCATTAAATCTGATTAGATGAATAAAACCATCTTGCATTATCCACCATGTCTCTTGTCATTTTCATATTTTCAACTCTTTGTCTGGTGGACTGTATCTGGAATAACTTTATTGGATCTCTTTCAGCTCAACAGTTAAATGATATCAAATCCACTGTTTAATCTGTCTACTAAGGTTTTTTAAAAAATCTATTAAAATTGTAATTATTACATTTTAATTTAAAGATTGTTTTTCAAATCTGTTTCATGATTATTTTGCTGTCTTTCAAGCTACTCTTCTATATTGTTAAAAATGTTTAATAGTTATTTTATATTTTGGATCTGCTGATTTTAATATCTGAAGTATTTGTGGGTCTGATTCTGCTGTCTTATTTCTGCTGACTCTTACTCATGTTCTTTTGTCTATTTTGTTATTTTTCACTAGATCTCTTGTACCTTGGAACCTTATTTGCCGTCATTCTTTAAGGTCTGGATTAAGATTTAGTTTCTGCAGAAAATCTTGATGTTTGTTCCTATCAGTCACCTAGGAGTACCTCCAACCCAGGGTTATTCTTAATTCAAGTTTCAGCTTAAAGCTCTTCATGTCACACAGGTAACATGAATTGAGAAAGCTCACCCATGTGTGGACCAGCTTTAGGGAACAAACTTAAGAGAATTGTTTTATCCTGTAACACTAAAGTCAAGATATATATTTATTTGTTGACTCCACTTTCATTGTGGATTCATTGTTTATTCACATTTACACTAAGGGGTATAGCTTCTTAGTGAAAGGGTAGCCTAGTATACTTCCATTATATTGTCTGCATTAGATGGATCCTTGTCTTTATCTCCTCTTTACTGTACTGCCACAGAATTTCAGGATATTTTGCTTTAAGCAGAATCCTCAGAGGATAAAGTTGACTTTGCTGCTTACTCAATTTTGCCCTCTGGATTTTTTACTTTCATGCTAGCTCAGTGAAACATTATAAAGCATATTTTCTTTTTCACAATTTAACTCAGCATTTTAGTCATTTTCATCAGAAGGGGTGTTCAATATGTTTATTATATTGAAGGTCATACAGAAAATGTAATAAATACTTTCTTCCCCTCCTACTCTGGATTGTAAGTTCCATGGAAACAGGTGTCACATCCACTGTGACTCCTGCTGTTCATTGCTGTTTTACAGTAAAATTCCTGGCACAAAATACAAGAGGACTTCGAAAAGTTTGTGGAATTAAAAGATACAAATAAAAAATATTAACTTTATTTCTCAATATAATCAATATAGAGTTCAAGACATGTGCTCACTTCAGCAGCACCTATACTAATAACAGTTCAAGACACTTTTGTAATTGATGATACCAGCTATTTAGTGCATCCCTAAAGAACTGAGGGTCCTGGGAATGTAACCATGCCAATGTAGTCTTTTTTACATTAACTGGAGAAAAATGAATGCACTTTAAAGATTTTTTTAAGATTAGGAAGCAAAAAGAACTTAGAAGGATCCAAATCAGGACTGTAAGGTGAACGTCTAATGATTTCCCATCAAAACTCTCCCAAAATTGCCTTTGTTTGATGAGAGGAGTGAGTAGAAGCATTGTCATGTTGCAGAAAGACTCTCCAATGAAGTTTTTCTGGGAGTTTTTCTGCTAAAGGTTTGGCTAACTTTCTCAAAACATTCTTATAATAAGCAGATGTTATTGTTCTTTGGCCCTCCAAAAAATCAACTGGCAAAATGTCTTGAGCATTCCCAATGCCATGATCTTTGCTCTTGACTGGTCCACACCTGCTTTGACTGGACCACTTCAACCTATTGGTAGCCATTGCTTTGACTGTACTGTGTCTTCAAGATGATACTGGTAAAGCCATGTTTCATTCTCCTGTTATAATTCTTCAAAGAAACACTTCAGGATCTTGATTCCACTTGTTTAAAATTTTCATTGAAAGCTCTGCTCTTGTCTGTAGCTGATCTGGATGCAATGGTTTTGGTGCCCACAGAGTGGAAAGTTTGCTTGACTTTAATTTTTCAGTCAGAATTGTATAAGTTGAACCAATTGAGATGGCTATGATGTTGGCTATTGTTTCTGCTGTTAATCATTAGTCCTCTTCAATTAGGGCATGAATAAGATGAATTTTTTCCTCACAAATTGATGTGGATGGTCTGCCACTGTAGACTTCATCTTCAATATCATCTCAAGAAAGTGAAAGGACAACCTATAGAAAATGAGAAAATATTTGCAAGTCATATATCTGGCAATGGTCTAGTACCCAGAATGTAAAAAATACTCTTATAACTCCACAACAAAAATATAACCTGATGAAAACATGGGCAAAGGTCTTGAATAGACATTTCTTCAAAGAAGATGTACAAATGACCAACAAACACAAGAAAAGATGCTCCTTATCATTAATCATTTAGGGAAACAAACCAAAATAAAAGTGAGGTACTACTTCACACCCACTAGGAGGCTCCTATTAAGAATACAAAAAATAGAGAGAGGTGGAGCAAGATGGACAAATAGTAGCCTCCACCGATTGTCTTCCCTGAAAGAACACCAAATATTAACAACTAATTACACACAAAAAAAGCACTGTCATTAGAACCAAAAATCAGGAGAGGAGAGTCAACAGTAAAGACGACTTTGTCTTGCCTCTTGGATACCAGCTCAGCCATAGTAGGATAAGGCACTGGGGCAGAGTTGTGAGGCCCTCATTCCAGGCCCTAGTTCCTGGACAACGTTTCTAGATATACTCTGGGCCAGAAGGGAACGCACTGTCCTGAAGGAAAGGACGGAGTCCTGGCAGGATTTATCACCTGATGACTAAAGAGACCTTGGGCCTTGAATAACCAAGAGTGATACTCAGGTAGTACACAGTGGGCCTTGGGTGAGATGCTGAGACCTGCTGGCTTCAGATGAGACCCAGCACATTCCAAGCTGTGGTGGCTATGATGAAAGACTCCTTCTTGGAAAAAGTAGAGGAAAAAGTAAAGGGGACTTTGTTTTGTACCATAAGTACCAGCCACTGTGAGGAAGAGCACCGAGTGGGCTCTTGTGGTCCCTGAGTATAGGTGTAGACTCTTAGACATTATTCCTGTCCTGCTCTGGTCTGAAGGATCCCACTGCCCTGAAGCGTAAGCTGTAGGCCTGACAGTATTAACTACAAGCTGACTGAAGAACTCTTAGGCTTTAAGTGAACATTGGCAGTGGCCTGGTAGAACTCTCTGGGGATGAGTGGTGGTGATGGTTATGGGGAAAGCTCCTCTGCCCATGGAAAGGGAAGGGAAAAGCAGGAAGGACTGTGTCTTGTGGTTTGAATGTCAGTTTAGGTGCAGTAAAATAGAATACCAGGTAGTTTTTTAAGGTTTTTGACTCTAATCCCTCATACCCAGACAGCATCTCTGGACTTGCCTGGGACCTGGGGGAACTCATCACCCTGAAGGGAGGGACATGAACCTGGCTTGCTTTGCCATCTGCTCATTGTAGAGCCCTAGGGCCTTGAGCAAACATAGGCAATAGCCAAGTAGTGGTTACAGTGGGCCTTGGGCAACACTCAGTACTGTGCTGGCTTCAGGCCTGATGCAGTGCAGTCCCAGTGTTGATGGCCACAGGGATGCTTGCGTCATGCCACCCCCAGCTCCAGGAGACTCAGCACAGAGAGAGAAACTCCATTTGTTTGGGAGAAAGTAAGGGGAGAGAGCAAGAATCTCTGCTGGGTAATCCAAAGAATTCTTCCGGATTTTATCCAAAACACATGGAAATTAACCAATATGCTCCTGAATGACCAGTGGGTCAATGACGAAATTAAGAAGGAAATTGAAAAATTTCTTCAAACAAATGATAATGAAAACACAACATACCAAAATCTGTGGGATACAACAAAAGCAGTACTAAGAGGGAAATTTATGGCTATAAGTGCCTACATCAAAAAAGAAGAAAGACTTCAAATAAATAACCTAGTGATGCATCTTAAGGAACTAGAAAAGACAAAACCAAACCTAAAATTAGTAGAAGAAAAGAAATAAAGTTCGCAACAGAAGTAAATAAAATTGAAATGAAGAAAACAATACAAAAGATCAACAAAATGAAGAATTGGTTGTTTAAAAGATAAATAAAATTGACAAAATTTAGCCAGATTAAGAAAAAAAGAGAAGACCCAAATAAATAAATCAGAGATGAAAAAGGAGACATTACAACTGGTACTACAGAAGTTTAAAAGATCATTAGTGGCTACTATGAGCAACTATATGCCAAATCTAGAGGAAATGGATAAATTTCTAGACACGTGCAACATATCGATATTGAACCATCAAGAAACCTAAAACCCAAACAGCCAATAACAAGTGATGTGATCAAAGCCATAACAAAAAGTCTCCAAGTAAAGAAAAGCCTGGGAACCAATGGCTTCACTGCTGAATTCTACCAAACAGTTAAAGAAGAACTAATATCAATTTACTGAAACCAGTCTGAAAAAGAGAGGAGGGCAAACTTCCAAACCCATTCTACGAGGCTAGTATAATTCTGATGCCAAGACCAGACAAAGACACATGAAAAAAAAAAAAAAAAAAAAAAAAAAAAAAAAAAAAAAAAAAAAAAAACTACAGGCCAATAACTCTGATGAATATTGATACAAAAACCTCAACAAAATACTAGCAAATCAAATTCAACAATACATTAAAAAATCATTCATCATCGTCAGGTGGGATATATTGCAGAGATTCAAGGATGGTTTACCATAGACAAATAAGTCTATGTGATACATTATATCAATAGAATAAAGGACAAAAAGCATATGATTATTTCAATTGATGCTGAAAAAGCATTGGAGAAAATTCAACATTGTTTCACAATAAAAGCCCTCAAAAAACTGGGTGTAGAAGGAGCATACCTCAACATAATAAAAGCCGTGTATGGCAGACTCACAGCTAGTATCATACGGAATGGGGAAAAACTGAGACCCTTTTCTCTAAGATCTGGAACATGACAAAGGTGCCCACTTTTACCATTATTATTCAATATAGTACTAGAAGTCCTAGCTAGAACAATAAGGCCAGGGAAAGAAAGAAATGGTATCCAAATTGGAAAGGAAGAAGTCAAATTATCTTTGTTTGCAGATAATATGATCTTATATTTGGAAAACCCTAAATACTCCACCATAAAAACCTATTAAAACTGATAAACCAATTCAGTAAAGTTAAAAGATACAAAACCAACATCCAAAAATCGGTAGCATTTCTATATGCCAACAGTGAACAATCTGAGAAAGAAATAAAAAAGTAATACCATTTGTAATAGCCACAAATAAAATTAAATACTTAGGCATTAACTTAACCAATGGAGTGAAAGATCTCTATAATCAAAACTATAAGACACTGATTTGAAAAATTTAAGAAGACACAAAAAATGGAAAGATATTCCATGTTCAAGGATTGGAAGATCAATATTGTTAAAATGTCCATACTACCCAAAGTAATCTACAGATTCAAGGCAATTCTTATCAAAATACCAATGACCTTCTTCACAGAAATAGAAAAAACAACCCTAACATTTACATGAAACCACAAAAGACCCAGAATAGCCAAAACTATGCTGAGCAAAAAGAACAAAATTAAAGGAATCACATTACCTGACTTCAAATTATACTACCAAGCTATAGTAACCAAAACAGCATGGTACTGGCATAAAAACAGACACATAGAGCAATGGAACAGAATAGAGAACCCAGAAATAAATCCATGTACCTACAGTGAACTCATTTTCTACAAAGGTGCCAAGAACATACATTAGGGGATCAGTCTCTTCAGTAAATAGCACTGGGAAAACTGGATATCCATATGCGGAAGAATGAAACTAGACTCCTATCTCTCGTTAAATACAAATATCAAATCAAAATGGATTGAAGACTTAAATCTAAGACCTCAAACTATGAAACTACTACAAGAAAACTTTGGAGAAACTCTCTAGGACATTGGTGTGGGCAAAAATTTCTTAAGTAATTCCTTGCACAATACCAACAAGCACAGGCAACAACCGAAGCAAAAATGGACAAATGAGGTTACATCAAGTTAAAAAATGTTAGCACAGCAAAGAAAACAAACAACAAAGTGAAGAGACAACTCACAGAATGGGAGAAAATATTTGCAAACTACCCATCTGGCAAGGAATTAATAACCAGAATACATAAGAAGCTCAAACAACACTATAGGGAAAAAATCTAATAATCCAATTTTAAAAATGGGCAAAAGATCTGAATAGACATTTCTCAAAAGAAGACATACAAATGGCAAACAGGCACATGAAAAGGTGCTCAACATCATTGATCATCAGAATAATGCAAATCAAAACTACAATGAGATATCATATCACCCCAGTTAAAATGGCTTTTATTGAAAAGACAGGCAATAACAAATACTGTTGAGGATGTAGTCAAAAGGAAACCCCCATACACTGTTGGTGGTAATATAAATTAATACAACCATTATGCAGGATAGTTTGGATGTTCCTTAATATACTAAAAATAGACCTACCATACGATCTAGCAATCCCACTACTGGGTATATACCCAAAAGAAAGGAAGTAAGTATATCAAAGAGACAGGAAGTCAGTATATCAAAGAGATATCTACAGTCCCGTGTTTGTTGCAGCACTGTTCACAATAGCCAAGATTTGAAAGCAACCTAAGTGTCCATCAACAGATGAATGGATAAAGAAAATGTGGTATACAAACACAATGGAGTACTATTCAGCCATAAGAGAGAATGGGATTCTGTCATTTGCAACAACATGGATGGAACTGGAGGTTATTATGTTAATTGAAATAAGCCAAGCACAGAAAAACAAACTTTGCCTATTCTCACTTATTTTGGGGAACTTAAAATTAAAACAATTGAATTCATGGAGATAGAGAGTAGAAGGATGGTTACCAGAGGCTGAGAAGGGTAGTGGGGGGAAGTGGGGAAGTGAGGGGGAAGTGAGGATGGTTAATGGGCACAAAAAATAGAAAGAATGAATAAGGCCTAGTATTCTAAAGCACAATGAGGTGATTAGTCAGTAATAATTTAATTGTGCATTTTAAAATAACTAAAAGAGTATAATTGGATTGTTTGTAACACAGAGGATAAATGCTTGAGGGGATGGATACTTCATTCTCCATGATGTGATTATTATGCATTGCATGCCTATATCAAAGTATCTCATGTACCCCATAAATATATATACCTACTATGTACCCACAAAAATTAAAAATTAAAAAATGTATAAAAATAATGAATGTTGATGAGGATGTAGAGAAATTAAAACCCTTGTACATTGCTGGTGGGAATATAAAATGGTTCAGCCAGTATGGAAAGGAGTTTAGTGATTCCTCAAAAAGTTAAATGTAAACTTACCAAAATACCCAGTGATTCCACTCCTAGGTATATACCCCAAAAAACTAAATTGGTATTCAAATAAATATGTGTACATACATGTTCATAATAGCACTATTCACAATAGCCAAAAGATAGAAACTGCCGAAAGGTCCATCAATGGATAAATGAATAAGCAAATCATGGTATATACATACAAATGGAATTTTAATCAGCTGTAAAAAAGAATGAATTCCTGATACATACTACAGTATGGATGAACCTTTAAAACTTGATGCTAAGTTAAACAAGCCACGCACAAATGGTTACATTGTATGATTCCATTTCTATTAAATATCCATAATAGGCAAATCCATGCAGACAGAAAGCAGATTAGTGGTGTCCAGGGGCTAAGGAACAGGGATGGGGAGTGACTGCTCAATGGGTACATCCCCCACGTGGGGGATGAAAATATTTCAGAACTAGATAAAGGTGGTGGTTGCATAACATTGTTCATGTACTAAACCTCACTGACTTGTTTACTTTAAAATGGTTAATTTTATGTTATGTAAATTTCACCTAAATAAAATTTAAAAATTAAAAAACAAACCTAAGGAAAACTGAAAGAATAGACATCAAAAACCCAAAAGCTTACTAAATATCTGTGTCAAAACAGAGAACTGGGCTTGTTTTCCTAGTTCCTTTCTATGATACACTTTTTCTGCATTCACGTGTTTGGGGACCATTAAACATAATTCATAATATCCTCCACCATGTTTCTTTTCTACTTTATTTCATGGAATTCTTGGTGTCTATATTAGTTTCCTATTGCTGAGCAACAAACTACCACAATCTTAGTGGCTTTAAACAACATATGTTTATTACTTACAGTTTCCCTGTATCTGTAATCTGGTGTGGAGCTAGGTCCTCTGCACAGGGCTTTACAGAGCTGCAAGCTATTGACTGGACTGCATGCTCATATAGAAGCTTGACTGCGGAAGAATCAACTTCTAAGTTCCTTCAGTTTGTTGGGAGAATTCATTTTCTTGGAACTGTAGGACTATGTGTTCTGGTATTTTTCTGGCCAGTGAATAGAGGCCATGCTCAGATCCTAGAGGCCATCCTCATGTTCTAGGGGTTATCTGTAGTTCCTTGCCATGGGACCTTCTCCATAATGGTCATTTACTAAATCATTCTTATGAGGAGCGTCTCATTCCAGTTTGCCAAGATGCAGTCTTATATAAAGTGACATAATCTTAAAAGTGAAACCTCATGACTTCTGCCATATTTTGTTGGCAAGTCATGGGTTCTGCTTATACTCAATGACAGAGATCATGTGCTTGTGTGAACACCAGGAGGTGGGACTCATTGGGGTCACTTTAGGTTGTGTCTGCTACAGGGTCTCATCCTTAGCAGCATTTCAAAATGAGATCCAGTGTTTCAGGCATAAACACTTCCATAATTAGTCTATGGAAGTAATGATTCCATAAACTATCATGGAAAACAAGGAGTCAAGCTTTTACCTTTGCCTATAAAGATTCTACACCTTTGAACTTACTTTGTCTTTTTTTCTGGAAAGACAGAAATAAATGATAAGATTTCAATAGACCATGGAGGTGTACACTATACTAGAATTTCTAACCTCTATTCCGTCAACAGGTAGGGTTTTAAATTTAGATGCTAATTGTAATTGAATAGACTTTTCAAGTCAAGCTTAAGGATATTGATTACTTGTGAAAGCCCCACCCTTCTCACATCCTTTGGAACCAGAAATATTTCTTCTTTGCTTTAAGCAGTAGGAAAACTGATTTCCTTTCAATTTAAGTCATTTGCCTTTTCGTTACCTGGAAACATTTAATAAACTAAGATATAAAAACATTTATAAACTAAAAACATGTAAACTAAGATACATACTTTATCAACGTCAAAGATACTGCTCCTCTAAACAGAATAGGAGATAACAATACCTTTGACGTTGATAAAGCATGTATCTTAGTTGATATGCATTACAACGACTCAGAAGAGTTGAGCTGATTTTAGGTTTGCTTGCCCTACTTGCAAAGACTGGCCAATTGTAATTGTGTTGAAGTTTTATTGCAAGTGCACTCACATCCAGATCACAGGGAACCATTGTATTTTTTATATCTAGACTACTATCCAATGATTTAGAAGATCTGCTCTAATTTTATTCAGTATGTTCTTTCTGAGTGCTATAATAGGCTTTTGTTTGCACGCAGGCACCTAATTAAAAGAGAAAAAAAAAAATCCCTTGTTAAAATCAGCTGGGAATAATCAGAATGATCATTCCATGGCTCATAAATATTACATGAGCAATATGGGAGCATCAGTAATATTTAACTGTTTTCCAGTTTCACTTAAAACTTTTTGTTCTAAAAGTCTGCAAGCCCAGGAGAAGATTAGTACTTTAAATTCTTAATCACAAGAAGAGCTCACAGGATTTCTATTTACAGAGGCTTGGCTTATTTATACATACTCAAGGTTTATTACAAAACCAACATGCTATTGCTGTGGCCATGTTTTTAGTCTTTCAGTATAGGAACCTAGTGTGGCTTACCCAGAGTCCCCAGGGTGAGATGCCTGCATTCCCTGGATATTTTGCACTTTAATATTTTGATTGCCCTTTTTTGTTGTTATTTGAATTCCACTGCCTTTAGAGAACTTGGAGCAAAGGGATATGATTATATCAATCTTTAAAAAAAAAATAAGTCAGAGCTTTCATTCAAAAATTGTGTCCGGAATTCCAGAAAAGAAACGCAAAGGAGAAAATAAATAGGTGGTGAAGAAATGTACTTAAAGGGGGAAGACAATTCAAGCCCCACTGGAGTTCTATTTATCACCCGCTGTTTGCCCCCAGCCTCTAGCATGGTGGCCTCTTTGTGACCTCACAAGCCACGTTGGCATTATTCCTCCTCAGTTTGCTGTGTCTTCTTGATGGAAGGTAAGGGAGTAGAGGTGAGATTCAGGGTGATGAAAAGACCCTCGAGATCCCCCCTGGAGGCTCAAATGCACAACCAACAAATACTGCATTCCAACACAATCAATGATGTAATGATGCATGACTTTCCTGGTCCTTTTTTTTTTTGCAAATGATACAATTCCTTCATTTAAAAATAAGATTTTATTCCAATTACAGTTTTTTTATGTTTACCAAACACCTTTTAACTGGAGAGAACAAGGTTATTTTTATATCTTCTTCTTCTAAAAAATTAGGCTTTTCAGATAACAATGTCTATGGGGTACCTGCTGTGGCTACATCCCTATATTAAGCATCATGGGTGATTAGATGTATAGAGAAGATATGGGTACCCTCCCTCCCCATAGGTTGTAAACAAATCAGGGGCCATGAATGGGAATTCTAATTGTGTGTCCCGTCCTGAGTTTTTCAGCCTTAGCACAATGGACATTTGGAGCTGGATAATTCCTTGTGGTGGAGGGCTATCCTACACATTGTGTGATGCCTAACAGTGACCCTGGCCCCTACTCACTAGATGTCTGTTATCCCCCTGCCAATTGTGACAACCACAAATGTCTCCAAACATTGACAAATGCACCCTGGTTGGTTGTGGGCAAAATTGCTCCCAGTTGATAACCACTGGTCTTGGGAAACCATAGGGAATGGAAATGGAGAGTACACAAACAAAAACAAAAACATTCATTTTAAATCAACATGTTCTATAGATTACTATGTCTATCCTGAGCCAGAGATATATTGTACAAGTCAGGGATCTGACACTAGCATTTTTGTGAAAACAAAGCTTCGCATCTTCATGCTCTTTAAAATTATTTTTCAAGAGTTTTTGTGCTGCATTAATTTCAAGAGCTACAATGACTTTAAAGGAATACAGTCAATTTTTTCTCTTTAATACATTGTCAAGTAGGTGTTTGTAAATATGTCCAAGGGCAGAGAATATTCAGTGAAGCAAGAACATAAGCTCTTGACTAGAGTCCAATTCTGGTAATTATTTTGTGATGAACAGGTTTCCTGATTTTTTTCCAAAGAGTGATTTATGTACTAATAGCAACTGCAAAGGAATAAAAACAGAATATGAAGTGATAAATTTAAGGTTACTGGTGTTTGCAAGTAAGACCTGTGTTCATATAGACCAGTGCTTCTCAGCTGAGTGATTTTGCCCCTCAGGAGACATTTGGCAGTTTCTAGGGATTTTTTGTTTTCATGATTGCATGAAGGGGTGCAATTGGCATCCAGCGGGTAGAGGTTATGGATGCTATTAAGCATCCTGCAATGCACAGGACAGCCCCTACCCACTGAGAAAGAATTCTGCAGCCCCAAAAGTCCATAGTGCCAAAGTTGAAAAACCCTGGCACAGATATATAACGATGGATTTCATCACATAAGGTGACTTGAAAGTCAGAGGGACCTTATTTTTTCCCAAAATTACTCCCTTAATGGCCTGTGGAATTTCATTCCTTTGGCTCTAGTACAGACCTCTCATTCTCTTCTTTTAAAAGGCAGATAATCTTGGGAGAGGTAAAATACTGAGTTACTACAATATAGTCAGGTCCCTATAGATGATTTGCTCTTGTGATAAGAAGATTGCAGGATAGAGTACCTTTGAGGAGTGCATTTGAGAGTCGAAGAAGAGTATTTGACTTAAGAGGGAAGCTGTTGAAAGAGGCAATTTATAATCCTTTGGGTATATACCCAGTAGTGGGATGGCTGGACAAAGACACATGCACACGTATGTTTATTGCGGCACTATTCACAATAGCAAAGACTTGGAATCAACCCAAATGTCCATCAGTGACAGACTGGATTAAGAAAATGTGGCACATATACACCATGGAATACTATGCAGCCATAAAAAAGGATGAGTTTGCGTCCTTTGTAGAGACATGGATGCAGCTGGAAACCATCATTCTTAGCAAATTATCACAAGAAGAGAAAACCAAACACCGCATGTTCTCACTCATAGGTGGGAACTGAACAATGAGCTCACTTGGACTCGGGAAGGGGAACATCACACA
>NC_045456.1:11671301-11729891 GCF_002776525.5 Piliocolobus tephrosceles | reverse complement strand
AAAAAAAAAAAAAAAAAAAAAAAAAAAAAAAAAAAAAAAAAAAGAAAGAGGCAATTGAGTCTGTTAAGTTTGTCCTCAATTTCTTGTATCGGTTCCTATGGTTGGTTGTTTCTTTGGTTCACACACACATGATGGCAAACTGTATGTTCAGGTGTGTATGTGTATGCATAAGAGTTGTATTTTACATTAGATCTAAAAGACTATCTCTATCAGATGAACTTCCCATGCTTTCTAGTTCTTCACTTTGTGAGTGATAGGGGGCCTATTCATCTCAGTAAATTGAACAGCCCAGAGTTTACATTTAGCCCATAGACTTCTAGAATACATCAGTTCTGTAGGAATTGATGCTTAGTCTTTCATTCCAGCTCTGCTTCTATGTTTTTCCTTCTCATTGTTGCATATTTGATGTGTTATGTCTGCTCTGAAGTAGGCCTGGAATAATTTTAAATACTAGTATCACTTTAAAAATCCTCTTTTTTCCTGGTTACGTTTCCACTTAAAGCTCTAAAATACTTGCAACACTTCTCTTTTTTTTCTATCAAAACAGCTTGAATATGTGGTCTTTGGACCTTTATGTTTTCTAGAATAAGTACTTTCTCTGTGTGCTGAAATGTTTCTCATTGCCGAATTATAGTTCTTTACAATAAAAGTGGGTTTAATTAAGAGTTTAAAAGAAACTTTCCAAAGAGAGCTGAAGAACAAAGTTGATCACCAAGAATGTCACACTACAGTTCTTTGAGGCACAGCAGCCCCTAAAATTGGGCTTTCCTGACATCTGTTTCTTCACAGTGACATACTGTAGCATCTTATTATTTTTTTCAGGCACAGATGAGCCTGGAAGAGGTCCCAGAGAAATTTAATTTTGTCATTCCAATCGTTCCCACTCTTGCTTGGGTCCTTCTATCTTTATTTTCTGAAGTTTCCCATTTTAGCTGCCAGTAAGCTGTAAATAGAGTTTAATCTTCAATATTTCAGACTTCTTTCCTTTACCAACAGGCACAAGGGAAGATTCTACTTGGAAAATACTCCTTAAAATTGAAGACAATAGAGTTTTTGATATCTTTCACCACTTAGGTATTTAAATATGCATTTATGTAAAGTATTAATAAAAACTTACTTAAATTGTCAAAATTTCACTGTGCCTGTCACCATAATTGTTAATATAATCCTTCTTGGTCATTCAAAGGCTTTGGCCAAAATGAGCGTATCAACTTCTCTTCTCATTTGGCATCTGTCATTCCTGGGGACCATACTATAGTTGAACTAGAAGTGTGGATAAAATGATTCACTTACTTATGTGGTTGAATGTCCATTTCCATAATTAATATCGAGTTATATTTGAAATAGCATAAGAGTTCTCCACCCTTTATTTGCATTAGGACGTGACTGAAATATTGGAGACAGGAAGTGGTCTTCAAGGAAATTTCACTTTTTATAAGTGCATCAAGGCCATTTTTTCAGAGTCTTTTGGCAATGTTACTTTAAAAGTAAGTGAGTTCTGTTTCATAATCAACAATGGAACTTAAAATTGTCCCCCAGATTTGCCAGGCATAAAGATTTGGTTGTCTAGATAGGCTCTCCATTTATAAAAAGAGAAAATTAAAATAAAGCAGACAGTATACCTAGAAAATATAATTCAATTAGGTAGTACATTGATTTTTTTAACCCAATATGCTGCCTCTTCCAAATTATGGAAGTTGCTACATTTCTGTCAGATGACAAGGGGGAAAATTAAGAAAACATTGAAATATTTGCTTCTAGAAAATTCTGGAAAACTATAAGTAGTGTGCTTTAGCAGAAGGTTCCCTCTCCAGACGCCCTTTTGAACCTCCCTCACTGCTCTTGCAAAGAAAATAATTAAGGATTAACAATCATGTTCCCAGAGTGGTGGCAATTCTGTTGAGAAGATTCTTTGGGTAAGATATGATTGTGACTTTAGGAAATGCATCTATTGTGCTCATTTTTCATCTTGTAAGTCCCACAATAGGTATAAACATTTAAAATATAAGCTGCAAATAAAACAAAATTCTTTCAGAGGAAAACAATAATGTTTCCTTTGTGTAATCATTTGCTGTTGCTATTAGTTGTACAGCCCTTGAGGCTGTAGACATTGGTTTGCCTTTTTTCAGTCAATATGAATCACAGAGCCTGGCCCATAGTAGGTGCTTAATCATAGGTTATCAAGCAAATATCTATTACCTATTATGTTTAGTCATTCTGCAAAGAACTTTGGTGGGGGAAGGGAGGCAAGAGAATATAGAAAATTTGATGTTCTGCCTTTCAAGGAGATTTCAAGGTAGCTGGGAAGACAAGATAGATATATATGCATATATACAAAATCAGTGCTTAATTAAATGTTTCTGGGATATAGACTGAAAATGCCATCGGAATGTATAGTCCTTGCAGCTCTAAGAAGTCTGGAGAGGGTGATTACTACATGAAAGGTGACTTAAAATGAAGCATAGACAGAGTGAAAAGAGGAAGTGAATATTCTAAATGGGGTTCAGTGTGAGGGAGGTTCTTCTGTCTAAACAAAGGCATGGCATTGAGAATTAGCCTGGGATGCAAAAGGGGATTTAACTATTTGGTGGTGTTAGGAAGCAAGGCAGAATTTGAACCTGAAATGATATGTAATAGCAAGCCCTGAAGATTATGAGATAGGGTATGACATGAAGGGGCATTTAAGAAAAATAGTCTAGACGTAGACGTCAGAATAGGGAACCAAGCAAAGCTAGGCTCAAAGATATTGATTAGGAGGCTGCTCCAGTAATTCAATTCTAATGAAGGACTGGAAAAAATATCTTCTTGGTAGTTTGGATTTGGAAGAAGAAGGAATTCAAGGTTAAAAGGAAGGTACAAATTGTCATATTTCCTAATATGCATGTATTAGCCACTTACTGCTGTAGAAATGCTGTGTAACAAATCCCTCCCAAACTTAGTGGCTTACAATCATATACATTTACTTATCTTGCTTATAAGTCTTTGGGCTGGCCAGGGTGGCTTTGTTTCTGGCTCCAACTTGGTGAGGCTTGGTTTCAGGTTTTGGAATCTGTGCACCAGACTTTGAATTTCAGGCTTCACTTCTACAACATGGGTCTCATGGGGCCCAGACTGAAGGAACAGAGGCTACCTAGGACATTCTCTTGTCATAGTCATCATAGGAGGGCAAAAGGCCAAGCCAATTTGCACAAACATATTTAAGACTTCTCTTCAAGTTATGTTTCTTTGGTCAAAGTAAGTCACATGGCAAAGCCCAAATCAATGGGGCAGGGAAGTACTTAATGTACCTCAAGGAGAAGGGAGGCTAAGTGAGTATTTTCTGGGCAATAATCCAAACTTTCACAATTGGTATGATTTTTCTGAAATGCATCTGCACATGTCATTAAACTTTTTACTAAATAGGGTTCTTCACAATCTCACATTTCTATCCTTGTTCTGCTGTGTTCCGCACCTATCTTTTATTCTGATCACAATGACCTATTTCCAATTCATCATGAAGTTTCATGCCTTTTTATGACATATTGTTCTTTGTGCCTAAATACTCCTTCTGTCCTTTCAGTCCCTCAAGTCTAAACCTAAGTGTTGAAGGATTTTCTGATTCCCACCCCTTGCAAGGCTGCAATCAATGTTACTTTTCTTTATTCCCAGATAGTTTATGTGTAACTCTGTCATAACGCCTACTACATTTTAATGCTGTGCCCTGAGGGTTGGACATGTGGCTCACTGATCTATATATCCCTTTCATGTGTGGACTGAATGAGACAGATAATGATGGTGCCCTTAGAAAGAATTGGGAACTTGGGAAGCAGAACCAAAGGTTTTCTTTGTTTTGTTTTTATGGTTGTTATTGTGTAGGGGGATGAGATGGGAAAATGAAGATTCTTCTGTTTTGGCATGTTTAGGTGTGAGGTGAGGGCAGGACATCCATTAGCTGAAAGTAGGGTCTGGAAAAAAGGTGAGAGATCTAGGTGAGAAAATCCAATTTGGCTACCATCGCATTAAACTTGGATTGAAATCTAGACCATGGCCTTACTGTCTTTTCTGCCTAACTGCAGTCTAAAATCCTGTTTTTGAAAGTTCTGCCAAAAAAGGGGATTGTTTAAAAAGTCTCTTTGTAGTCAATCCATAAATCATATCCAAACCATAGGAAATGTGTGATTGTTCATACTCAGAGGATAAATTATTGTTTTCATTAGCTTTATGTAACCTACCTCCAAAACTTTTATTTCTTAGTATTGATGAAAAGTTATGAAAACTTTGAATGTTTCTTTAGGAAACAACTTGTCTTTCCAAACAGCTTGCATCAGGAGCAGCTGCACAGTCACTTAAACTAGTTGACTAAGTGCTTTTCAATTTGTATGGGAAGATATTTTTCCTTTGCTTAATAATAATAAAAGAGAAATATGCTTTACTTTCTTAAAGTAGGGACAGTTCAGGATCCCTATCTATATAAGCTATAAGCTATGTAATCTCTGGGTAATTTTATGTGTCTATGGGATACACAGTAAATAATAGTTGATCATCTGACTGCTAGTGTATAAGGATCTCATCTAGAAAGCCCTTGCACGTTCTGCCTTCTGGAGGGGGCTTGGAAGATGGTTACCTGTGGAACTGCCTCACCTACCACATAACTTTATCCTGGGAGCCGATATCCTGTTTCTATCCATGTCCACAGGGCTGTCACCCCTGAGAGTTGCCATATTTGTCCATGATGTGCCACTCAATCTAAAAGCAACAAAGACATTGCTAGCTATGCAACACCTAAACTGAATAGTTCAGCTTGCACCATCTCTATGATAAGCATTCCAAAGAAACTCAAGAAGGAATGAGATCTAGAAACAGTACAGTCTCATAAATTAACATGGAGTATTAATAATGAAACAGTAACCACTGAATCAGAAAACCTTCAAGTTAAGTGAATGTTCTTTAGCAATTCTGATAAAAGCAAATGCATTAAGATAAACAACATTAGGTATACTGCAGCTATTCCCTCAATTTATCATTAAAGCATGTTTGAAACATAATGGTGGAAGTTAGTGCAGTTGACAAATTTACCATGGCAAGATAAGTTAGCACATGCAAAGCAACGTGACAATCATACTTGTGACAATCACATGGGGACTGGGTCTGCATCTCCTGCTGCTGATAACACTACAGACTCTTAAAAGGTAGAAAGCAAATCAGAATGGGAGATTACAGGGAAACCAGGCAGAGGAAGCAATTAGCAAATAGAACACACCAGCTCCCTCAACTAAAAAACCTCTTCATAGAATGATTATGAACATCTGTGCATGCTGCTGACTGCTCTGTCTTTGGGAGCCCATCAGTGATATTCAAAATGTAGTATAGATGAGCCTTTCCTTGTCACCACATCAAGCATACCACGAAAAGATTTTCTGTGCTTTGCATTCTCTCCTACTCTTTGATGAAAAGAACTCAACTTGACATTTAAAAAGCCCATGCTTCAGAATTAAGCTTGAGGCGATAAAATGATATGCCTTCTCAGATTTATTACTTTCTTAATTATGCCAAATCGCACATCTTAATGATATTTTTAAAAACCCACTTTATTGTATTTTACCCACTTGAACTGTTTTACCATCTCCGTTCTACCCCCTCTCAGCTCCTACCACATGAAATATTTTCTGTAGATTTTCATAAAGCTTGAATTAAATTGCCCCAATTAATTTTGGCATAGAGTAGAGATGTGAAAAAATCTGTGAAGATTTTGTTACGTGGAGGTAAAGTGGTACATAAGCCAAAGAAGCATATCTGTATTTCAATTCTTATTTTAAAATATCCCTACAACAGTGATTGGAATTATGCGGGAGAAACAAAGGTGCAGTGAGTCCAATACGAGGCAATTTTGTTATAAATATGCAGCAGTATTTAACAGAAAAAGTTCAATTATAGTACTATTATAATAGTTCAAAGATAGATGATTGGCTTATAGAGAAATTATCAAACATGAGGCTGAGTTCAGGTTGGTCAGAGCCATCCTCTACTCATTCTTTCCTGTTTACAGTAGCTGCCTTGGAATATAATTTCCTTGCCCAGAACATACTTCCCTCTCCCTTCCCTTCTTCAGTTTACATTCATATTTTTCCAGACTGAACTCAGGCATCACCCTCTCCAGAAAGTCTTTTCAATCCCTTGAACTAGATTTGGTGTTTTTTCTCTCTGCAACTATAACATCCTCTGGCTACCTTCTTTATCACACTGAATTACTTTACTCATTTGTGAGTTTTTTCCTTATAAAATTGCATCTTTCATTTCTTGAGGCCCCAGTGCCATAAGATTTTTTTTTGAATGAATGGGTCTTTTATCTGTAAATCTGGGTATTCTACTTGATACAATTTGTAACTCATTAGGTACATTTAAACAACTAATATGAATCTATTTATAGTCTTTATTTATCTTGTCCAGTGTGAATATTCATGCATTCAGCTACAGAAGTGTTAAAGTACTTCCATTGAAGGTGCTGTTCTGGTCTCTATTGATGGGTTATGTAATAAAGGTATCTGTACTGTTTACCTTTCTAAAATCAGAAGAAAGAGGACGAAGTCAGGTATGCACATGACCTTAAGAGTTTCAGATGGAGGCTGGTGTATCTCTCTGCATACACCCCATTCCCTGGCATAACACTTAATGAGTAGGCATTTGCATTAATGAAGGTTGGTTACGTTAGCCATTATAACAAAGACTGAAAGACAACCATATCTACTATATGATTCCTAACACCCCTTCAAGGTGGATCATGTGAAATTGAACTGAATTGAAAGTGAAGGAGCTTCAGTTACCTTTTCTGATGATTTACTTGACAATCACTCAGAAGCCTAATTGAAAATATAAGAAGGTGATCGGTGATAGATAGTTTAAATTAAGAAGGCAGTCAACCTAGAGAAAGAAGGGACTATATAAATGACCATATGTCTCTCAGATGTTTTATGAGTATGGACAAATATTGATTCAGGAAAACAATGATGTCCATGCCATCTCCTCCAACACAGAGTGCCTGAAACAAAGAAACAGACATTGTTAGAAAACAAAACCAATCAAACAATTAAAGAGGAGGGGAGACAGTCATCCTATCTAGTACACTCAGAATATCAATTTTCAATTTTGAATATTTCTTCCCAACTAGAAGCTTGCTAGAATGACTTGACCTGCAAAATTGACATATTTTTATCTTTGTAATTAAATGAGACTTGGAATTCTCCCCTATAAATGAACTCTTTAGAATAGCCATTGCATTAATAATCTCTCCGTCATATTTTTCCAAAGATTATTGGTTTTGAATAAAGATTGACATGCCATCATTAACAGACTGGAACCAATGGGCTTTCAGAAATGATGAACTAGAGTGGAACCATGAATGTATATAGATTCTGTGTATAACCAGAATCTAAGCAGTAAATAATATTTGTGGCTGTTACTCTTCCTGGGGACCAGAAGAGCATTCATTGACACACAAAGCTTTGCCTCAAGCACAGGTTTAAGCAGTTCCTTGGAGGCCAATTCTCATAATGCCAGAAGGGAAGATGCAAAAATGTGACCACAGGGCGCTGGACTTCCTTCTCGTGCATTCTGTAGAGCATTTGTTACCTAAATTCTGGACAATTAAGGATGCATTTTAATTAACTTTTCATCTCTCCAGTGAGTTCTTGGCCCCTCACTCCCCTTTACACAGCTCAAATGATATACAAGAGCAATAGCCTGCCTGCTTCTGTTCATGCAGGTATGGGAATCAGTTATTTTCCAGGCTTTTTCATAGGCAGGCAGCTTTGATTGTGTTTCAGGTCAGCAATTGCAGAAATGTGGTAGCATCGTTCCTAGAATTGTATTTCTAATTACAGGATGAAGCTATGGACTCATTTAAAACAAGTATGTAACAAAAAAGCCAAGTAAAATTAAGTACTGTTAGAAGTCAAAGGTGGCCAAACAGCATTCCTATTTTTGTCTACCTTATGCCCAATGTTTAAGCCCTGAATCTTAGCATAATAGTGTTGGCAACTGAGAGCCTTTGTTTGTGTTCATTGCTATATCTCCACTTCCTGGAATGGTGTATGACACATAGTAGGTGCTCAATAAACGTTTGTTGAATGCCTGAAAAAAACCCTTGAAAACTAAAGAGGGAATCCCCTGAGTTGTCAGCCCTGTGTTTATACATTCATTTTCATTCATCAGACCATCATTAAGCAGTTATTATGTATCTCATAATATTAAGCATTGGAGGTGCAAGGCTGAATATTGCATGCGTGAGTTTCTCAAACCTAGGGAGATAGGGTTTGGCACAAGCAGACATATTAATATATATTTACTAACACTTGCTGCTATAGACACAAAACTTCAGTAATCCCACTAACAGAGGAGGGAATGGCAACCTCTCCCCCAAAGACCCAGACCCTGAGATACTCTTAGGTGGAGTTTTAGTAAAATAAGCAGGGACTGAATGGGTGTCCACCAACTACTCCAGAAGCTGCTCTGGCATTAAGCTACTCATAGCACACCCCCATTCATTCCAGGAATTCAAATTCAAAAGCTCAAGCTACAATGACTCAGAAGCAGCAGCAATATTGAGCTGGGTCACCTCCAGTAATTCTTACCTGTTCTACCCCAGGTAGGGGAAGAGAGTCTGAGATCTGAGAGGAATGATTTGAAATGTTAGCACTGCAAGTTGCTTTATGTTTTCTAAACCTTGATTTCTTTATCTGTAAAATAGGGATATAATAGGATTAATAGAGCCAGTTACAGGACTAAGAGAAGTAATGTATTACACCTTATTTAGTGCTTGGTACATATACACCCATTAACTTAATTCAGTTTGGCAAGTGTGTGTGTGTGTGTGTGTGTGTGTGTGCACGCGTGTTTTAAGACAAAGTCTTGTTCTGTCACCCAGGCTGGAGTGCGATAGCACAATCTTGGTTCACTGTAATCTTCACCTCAAGTGATCCTTCCACCTCAGCCTCCAGAATAGCTGGGATTACAGGCATGCACTACCACACCTGGCTAATTTTTGTATTTTTCCTAGAGACGGTGTTTCACCATGTTAACCAGGCCGGTCTTGAACGCCTGGCCTCACATGATTGCCTGCTTTGGCCTCCCAAAGTGCTGGGATTACAGGCGTGAGCCACTGCGCCTGGCCCAGGCAAGTATATATTGAGATTCTGCTAGGGATCTATTAGTTTCCTTTCTCATTTGTCACCTGGTTCCTTTCACTTTCCCCTTTAAAAAAATAAACTCATCCACCCAAATATACATCATTAATATAAAACGCACAATTTTTTTCATTATACTTTATCTCAGGCTGCAGACAACTGATTGCATGTGGACATTTCAGACACATGGGTTCCTAATATAATGAGCTCAGCTGAGGTTCCGGTCATGAATCTGCCTCATTTCTCCTTCCCTCTACTTCCACAAAGGCAGGCTGGGCCAGGACTGGCTTTTTCTCCCCCTTCCTCCCACTGCCTTGATTCCCAATGCTGACTGTAGCATAGAATCACACGGTGGGTGCTCTA
Source organism: Piliocolobus tephrosceles (assembly GCF_002776525.5). Taxonomy (NCBI): domain Eukaryota; kingdom Metazoa; phylum Chordata; class Mammalia; order Primates; family Cercopithecidae; genus Piliocolobus; species Piliocolobus tephrosceles. Next base: position 11,720,370 of record NC_045456.1, on the reverse strand, counting down.
GAAATACCTTTGGGTCTTACCTTCAGCTATACAATTGATTTGAGCCTGAACATCATTATGTATTAAAAGTTTCAGAGGTTGAAAACCCCTGCTCTAAAGCAGAGCTCCCTGTATGTCTTGGTAGGAAGGAGGACCTCTGCTTGAGGCCATGGTCTGCCATTCTAATTCGGGTCAGTACTACTGCCAAACCAAAGCTATGGAATTCTGATTCAGCTGGCACTTGGTGCTTGCTCAGTCACTGTCATGGGATACATGAATGGCAATTTTCCTGGTTTGGACAGACCAACAGCATGCTTAACAATTTTGAACATGGCCTTTGATCTGCATCACCACATCTAATCTCCATGCAGCCCACATACTGTTTGCCAGGCTCTGTTTACCACCAAGCCTGGCCTGGCTCAACTCAAACTAGGAACCAACACCTAAGGAAGTTAGGCCCTCAAATTCTTATATTATTTGTTGCCTTGGTGTTGGCTGACCCACTTAAAAATAGGAACAAATTGGAACAGATTAGATTTTCAGCCTCTGACTTTGTGGTTGTGCTTTCTGTTCATGATCTGTAATTGTCTCCTTATATCTGAATGTTTGGTATTGTTTTTGGTATTGTTTTCTGTCCGCTGACCCTTTTTTTCCATCCTCAGTTGATGCTGACCATCTGTCTCTGCTGCCTCTCACTGCCATGGGTAAATGTTCTGTCCAGCCCAACCTGGCTACTAGGCCTCTGTGATGGGGCCAAGTAATCCCCCATCCTTGGAGCAGGAACCGCAGCCTGCTGGCCTGGCACTCTGCTTTACTCCTTCCTTGCATTATGTAGATCTTTAACACCCCACATATAACCTTCATCACCATCCCCTGGAATCTAGAATAGACCATCAGTGATTTGGAGACAAATTATTTTAGTAGCAAGATCTATGAACTTGTCAAGTTTCATGTGATTAGCATTTATTCGACTCATATCTAACTTTAGGGAATGTTTTAAATACCTAAATGACACATGAAACATGCCTCATTTCCATATGTATTTATTAGAGTTAAGCCTTAGTAAACCAAATGTCTTTCTATGTTATTATTTTTCTTTTATCCACAGTTTAAAGTGGGGCTTCTCAAACCATAAAGTGCTTAAGAATCATCTGGAGAGCTGGTAAGACACAGACTGCTGGACCCCACTCCCACAGGTTCTGATTCAGTAGGTCTGGGATGGGACCCAAGAATCTGCATCTCTAATATGCTTCCACATGATGTTGATCCTGCTGGTCTACAGGCCATGCTTTGAATATAGCACTGGCCTAAATCACAGACACCCCATGTTGGCTTGACAGTTTATATTTCAAATTCAGCTTGACCATTATTGAGAATTCCCAACATGAAGGGCCTATGGCAGAAAAAGATAATCATTTACTTGCTTCTCTTTGACTAGTATTTTTTCCAGCCTAGACTGACTCCATTTTATTTCCAACGTTTCCTTTAATCCCTAAGTACCTGGAAATGCAGAACCATTCTGCAGAATTTTATTGTCCTTGTTTTTACCCCAATGAATCATCTTTCAATAGACATGTGAGCCCTCAGCAAATGCATTATGTCATCCTTCTGAGTGCTGCAGAGAGAACTGATATGCCTTTGGGTCTGATGTGAAATGATGGCTTCAGTGTGCCCACCATGCTGCGACTCTGACTTGGGAGAGTTCCCAGAATTGTGACAGAAAACCCTGTGGCTGGTGCCAAGTGGGGAAGGGGCGGGCTTGTGATTCTGTTTCTCAAGCCACCCAACTTCATGCATGTGTGAGCAGATCTGTCTCCTCCCAGGCTGCCACGTTCAAAAGTGGGATTTATTTTTAGAGACGAAATCATTAGTCATTAGTCTCTCCCAAGATTCTTTTTTTCCGTTGAGTAAATTTTAAGAACCTGATCTTTATGAGAAAATTTTCAGGCTTTCAGAAAAAGTGGTAATGATTGTAGCCTTAGTACAATGAACCCATTTGCCTCCTTTCTAGATGAAGGCAGACTTCTCACAGCAGTCACTGCCTGAAGTTCCTGGTCCCTACATCCAACATCCAAATCAGCTTGAACTTTCACATCTTATTAGAAAAGCCCCTGCCTCTTTTGATTTTCTGGTCCCCTCAAACCTAGGATTTCAAAAACTAATTTTATCATACACTGAACATTTACCCTTTAAGCTTATTATAAAATCTTATGATGGAAGTTGATTCTTAGCAAAATAGCCCTCTGGCTTAGATATGTACAAATTTTCACATAAGAACAGAAGGATCTGATAGCTATCATCTTATATTGAAGAAGAGATAACTGAAAACAAGCTTTACTGGATATCTTTAAATTTGGTGTTAAAAGAACTTTTAACCTGTTTCCATTGCTTCAGGCTAAATAAATGTGGTATTAATGGTCTCACCACCAGAAAAGCCACCACATTTGCCAATTTTTGCTCTTAAACTGTATCTGTGTATGTATAGTTAGAAATGTCATCATTTAGAAGCTCATCAAAAATTCATAATCACCTGGTGGCTGATAAGGCTAAGCCATTCCCTAGGAGGGATATAACACTTTGCATTATAGACTCTCTCCTTCTCCGCAGCTGCCACATCTTACTTTTACAATTTAATCTTACTCAATGAGACTAAGACCATCAATTTTAGGAGAGCAGGAGGTAGATTTTATAAAAGGATATAAGGAACTCAAAGGGAAGGAATTCTAAAATATGACAACCTAAAGTCCAAGTCTGTGGTCTGAGACTAGAGGAAGGGCCCATCATTGTAAAGCAGCCAATTGTAGCTTGTCTGCTTTGGTGAGATGATGGAGGTGGAGAGTGAGGCTATATGAATCCAGGTCAGTCTTCTCCTCTTCTACTTAAAACAGTTTAGTGTGGCAAATGAAGATGGCCCAAACTCTTTGACTTTTCTCTCACTAAAGGAAGATCTCTATGTCTCCTTCACTTGAATCTGAGTGGGCTTTGTGATTGCCTAAACAATAGAATTCACTGCAATGCTGCTGTGTCAGTTTCTGGGGCCAGACCTTAAGAGACAGGAAGCTTCCACAGTCTGTCTCTGGGAACACCCACTCTTGGAACCCAATCTCCATGCTGTGAGGGAGCCAAAGCAGCTCTGTGGAAAGGACCACATTGAGGGGAACTAAGACTAGTTAGTGCCACCTTGCCAGCCACATGAATAAGCGATGTTGGAACTGGATCGTTTTTAGCTTCAGCAGAACTGACCCCAGCTGAAGGTGGCACTGTTCACCTTGGAGATTCAGCAGAAGCATAGCTGATAGCTGTTATTTCAAACTGCTAAGTTTTGAAGTCATTCTTCTTGCAGTAACAGATATCCAGGATAATAGCATCTCTTTTTTCTACTCTTTCCCATGGCTTCCCTAAAAGCCACTACTGAGACTAGGCAAGAGCTCTAAGGCCAGAGTCTTTCAGACAGGGTCCTGCAGGAACTTCTGAAACCCAGAATGACCTTGAATGTGTCCTCTCAATCCTTTTCCCTGACAAATGCTGTCATCTAAAATGCTTTCTGTACCTTAGCCTCACTCCATCATCCACACACTGTTGCCTTCCTTCCTTCAGAGCCCAGTGATTAGCTAAGTAAAGTGTTTGGGGTCAAGAGCAAGAAATAACCTGAGATTTCCTACCTGCTACTGGTCGCCATACCAACAGAAAGCTTTTTAATCAAGATTAAAGGCTTCTCAGTCCTCTATATCCCCACTTAGATGACATAAGTATGCCCTTACAGGAATAGCTAAAATCTTTGATACTGTTACATTCCGGGCAGGGATTGGTGACAATCAACTAAGAGTAAGGATTGGCCTGTCAGTGGGCACAGGATAGATCCCAATCCCCCATGAATGCTAGGAGGGTAAGGACACTCACCATTAAGAGGGGGAAGGAGAAAGACAATGAAGAGGAAACAGGAAATAGGCAGGGCATCAAATATATACTTACGTGGTTGATCACTGACTAATGGAGGCTGCTTGTAAGTCACTACCTGCTGGGCCAATGCTAAATCATTACTGTGACTAGTACTACTGCTTCTTCTACCTGCTGACATAGTGAGGCTTTGTGCCAAGTACTGCTCCAACACCCTGTATGAATTAAGGTAGGTGCTGTTGATATCCCTGACTTTATGCCCAAGGAAACTGAGGCATAGAGCAGAGAGGATACTTGGCCAGAGTCACATGGGCATGGCAGTGTATAACCAGAATTCAGAACCAGTATTCAACCCCAGGGGTTCTGGCTGCATTATTTATCATTGACTTTGGCTGACATCAGGACTTTAGGCACAGAAGCTGAGGGAAGCTCAGTTTGAGTTCACAATACACTTTTGTCTTTGACTTATGTCAAGCACCAGAGAAATGGGACTAAAGGATACTTCATTTTTCTTATTTTAAACACACTGTAATCTCAGATATATGTGCCTTTGCAGGCTGCTCAAAGGCATCCTCAGCAGAAGGCAGACTATAAATAAACAAATACACAGATAAGTTGTGAAAGAAAATGGAAGACCCATAGTAGCTCCATGAAATAAGAATTAAGATTTTGGGGTGTAGCTCATCATGCAGCTAGCCCAGTGGTTTTAGCTCAGCAGAAATGCTGACCCCTGAATACCAAGAAGGAAGGCCTGGTTGGACTGGATGACTGGTTTGCTATGATAAACCAGGAAACTAGGTCACATCTACATTAGGCAAGTGTTCCTGCATTTATGGACATTCTAATATCCCCTGTCATTGTGGCTTGAGAAAATATTAATTTTTGCTTTTTTGAAAAAAATGGAGATTTTTTTTAGCTTACAAACATTTATTGGGTGCCCACAGAGAGTTACATGAATATTTCATGATATGTATTTCACCAATAGGATAGCCTCCAGTTCGGAGAACCACCTGCTTTTATTGAAATCTTTCATTTGCTTTAAATTGAATACACAATTTAAGCTGACTGTAACACCTCCTAGAGGCTTAAAAATGAATCAATTTCCTCTCACTGGGCAGAAATAAGTAGACTCTCTGAAACTGCAAAGAATGTGAGCCATTTCAGTAGATCTTGTGTTCTCACCACACACAGAAAGGAAACTAGTAACTATGTGAGGTGATGAATATTTTAATTAGCTTGATTCTGTTGATTATTTCACAATGCATAATATGTCAAAATGTCAAGTTGTACACCTTAAATATATAATTTTTATTTGTCAGTTATACTTAAAGCTAGAAAGATATGACCCATTTTAGAAAAGTGGTTATTTTTTAAAAATTCCTACTTATATGTCAAAACAATGTAGCTATCCAATACAAATGCAAAGTCCTTACAAATACTGTGTAAAAATTCTTGACTCTAGGGTTTAATATATTTAGAACAAAGCCAGAAAATTTTTACAGAAGACGTAAAACAAATGTCCTGTTATTATTGCTATTCTGCTTTTTCCGGTGTTTCATAACAGCTGAGTAAACAATCAATATCAAATAGTAAAGAAGTGTTGCTGAGCAGATAATGGACTTGAATTAGATAAACTTGGTCTGGGTAGACTGAATACACCAATGGGGCACATTATTCTCACTTACGGTTTAATCTGATAGCTACCAACTTGAAGCTGATAGCTTTAAAATGTTGGATGAAAAAGAGAAAGCTACTCTCTTTGTAAGGAGGACAAACAGAGAAGGGAGAATCAGTGTAACCAGCACAAGAAACATACATTTCTTGTATCTTCTAAAGTGTTGGAAAAAAGAATTCCCTCCACTTTGGTCAATGTAGGGGAGCTCTTTTGTAAACCTTTTAAAATCTTAATTAAGTTTCTATATTTAATGTTTACATTATTTTTTGAATTTAGAAACAAAATAGTTTTAAATGACTGATTCTCATAAAAATCATAAGAAAACATGGCTTATCTGGGCCATGATTATTAATTTACTAACTAGATGTATATACATGTTTATTTTGGTTCCATTGGCATCTTAGTTCAACTTAAGGGAAAGCAAGTAAGCAGAGAGAGACCGAATGAGGTAGTACTGAGTAGAAACCAGAAGATCTGGGTTTCTGTCCCAGTTTTTTACCTCCTGAGTAGTTGTGCGACCATAGGCAAGTCTCTGTGCCTTAATTTCTGACGGTGTAAGATGTGGATAATGACACTTACTTTCTCTGTGTCAGGAAGTTGCCTGGATGCATAAATGAGAAATTAGATGGGATAAATATGTGCAAATAGAAGATTGATATACATAAGCAGATATTACTATTAAATTCTTGTAAACAAAAAATTCTCTTAAAATATTTATGATGTTACTGCTGTATGTAGGGCAATATTCTAAGTTTTTATAAAGGTTAAAAAAAATAATATGTAGTTTCTATAGTCCAATCCAGAGCTTTTAGTAATACAGGGTCAGCAAATTTTTTCTGTGATGAGCCAGTTAGACAATGTATTAGGCTTTGTGGGCCAGATTGTCTCTGTTTCTACTACTACATAACTCTGCTATTGAAGCACAAAAGCAGCCATAGTCAAAATGTAAAATAATGAGCACGTCTGTTTTCAATAAAACTTTATTTACAAAAACATGCAAAGGACTAGATTTAGTCCACGTGCTGCAGCTTGCCCATCCTGCCTCTAATCGGATAGATGACATGCAATTAAAGCTATAGGATGAGATCAGAGTACTCAATATTACAAACAAAATAGATGAAGAATGAATGACATCCAGCTAAGGCAAGAAAATCTTCTAGGAGATTGTAGATTTGAGTTAGCCCTTCAAGGATGTGATCATGTTTGGACTTATAGAGGTGAAGAAAGACATCACCAGAAGAAAAGATAGCCCCAGAAAAGGTACAAAAGTGGAAACATGGAGAAGATATTTGAGAAAGAGCAAGCAATGCATTTGGCAGATGTGTAGGGGTAGAGTTAGAAGCAAGGATACACTGGAGTGGGTGTAAGACAGGAAAACCATATATAGTCAGTTAAACATAAGCTATACTATTTCTGACTTCAACCCACCCCCTTAATGAATACTAAGCTGTAGTTGTTAGGAAAGTATTACTTTTATTTTTGGTTGGTTAGAAAACTCTTACATGTTTCTATGTTGCAGAATCATTTTAGGTATTTCTAAGGATGTTCTGCAACTTGTAATCATCCCCAGGGGTGGTTTGTTTACCTTCATGCTGCTTCACACATTACTCATCAATCCATGAAGAATTGCATGTAGGTTGGCCACTCTGAGGATAGAACCATGAGGAGGTGTGTCTGATTCAGAGTAGGAACTAACTTTCTAGAGCTACACTGTCCAACATGGCCAGCCACTAGCCTCATGTGACTATTTAAATTTAAATTAAATCAAAATTTCAGTGATTCAGTCACACTAGTCACATTTCAAGTATTCAATAGCCACTTGTGTCTAGTGGCCACAGTACTGAACAATGCACATAATAGAACATTTTCATCATCACAGAAATTTTTATTGGACCATGCGGCTCTTAGGAGATGAGAAACCAAGCAACCTTGAACTACTGGCTTAGACTCCCAGGGCTGGATGTTTGGATGACAGCTAAGACATTTAGTAACTGTCAGTTCATTAGCAAATGCTTTACTTTCTAAGTATTGGTTTTGTCATCTGTGATATGGAGGAATAATTGCACTTATTTTGTAGGTGGTTTTGAAGACAAAATAGTGGATTGCTCTTTAGAAGCTGTAAAATGCTACCTAAATATAAGACATTGTTGTCATTTCAGTGATACCATCTCTGTGCTTTCTGGCAATTCCCATTATTTCTTTGCTTGTTTCTATATCATTTGCAAATAGAGATAGTTTTATTTCTTTCTTTATGATCTGAGTTTTGTTTGTTTGTTTGTTTGATGGAGTCTCGCTCTGTCACCAGGCTGGAGTGCAGTGGTGCGATCTCGACTCACTGCAACCTCCGCCTCCCAGGTTCAAGCAATTCTCCTGCCTCAGCCTCCTGAGTAGCTGGGACTACAGGCACGCATCACCATGCCCAGCTAATTTTTGTATTTTTAGTAGAGATGGGGTTTCACCATGTTGGCCAGGTTGGTGTCTATCTCTTGACCTCATGATCCACCTGCCGCGGCCCTCAAAGTGCTGGGATTACAGGCATGATCCACTGCGCCCGGCTCTGAATGCTTTTTATTTCATTTTCTTGCCTAATTGCCCTGACTAGAACCTCCAGTACAATGTTGAATAGAAGCGGTGGAGGCAATTTTTTGGCAATTCCCATTATTTCTTTGCTTGTTTCTATATCATTTGCAAATAGAGATAGTTTTATTTCTTTCTTTATGATCTGAGTTTTGTTTGTTTGTTTGTTTGATGGAGTGTCTATCCATGTCTTTTTTTCTGATCTTAAGTGGAAAACTTTCAGTCTTTCACCATTAAGTATGATGTTAGCTGTGGGTTATTTGTAGACATCCTTTACCAGGTTGAGGAAGTTCCCCTTTTTTCTAAGTCTGTTGGGTTATTATTATTTTTTTTAATCATGAAGGTATATTGGTCCTTGCTCCCTTCTGTTCATTCCATTTGTTTAACATTTTTTCTTAGCTCTTCATTTACTTTTTGTTCTCTTAGCTCCTTATGGTATTAGAAACCAGCTATGTGACTGGTTATACCTACCATTCCCTAAAGAATCTTCTTTCTCTGGAAACCAGGAAGACCATACAATAGTAAATGGATGTATTAGGCAAATCCATGGCATCTATGTTAAGGCTATTGCTAAAGAATCAATGTGTCTTACTGTAGTAGGAAACATGCTATCTGTTGGGAGAAGAACTATATAACATTAGTGTTTATAACTTATTGTTTTGTCAAGAAAAAATGTAGTTTATTGATATAGTAGCCTTTGATGGGGGAGAAAAGGACAGAAGAAGGGGATAAAAGAAGAGACAATGAAGGATGGGAAAGGAAGGGACACTAAGTTGGGAAAACTTCATGAACAAGACACAGAAGTGGAATTGATGATGGGAAATTCAAGAACTAGTGAGTAATGAGACTAAACTGACGTTCAGTTGTTTTGGCAGCATAAGTAGGTAGTATGTGAATCCTGGAGGTCTTCCTGTAATGTTTCAATCTCTGGACAGATCTACCAAACCCAGTTCTGGAATCCCATTGTTTATAGTGGTCTCTGGTTCAGAAGGAGTCATTAAGCAGTGTCTTGGATTCTAAGGAAATGTCTCTCAGCAGAACAAAAAAATTAGCTCTCTACTTCTTTACAATCACAAGTTTAGCAATGTATTACATTGTTTCAGAGGCCTTTCCTTCTCCAGGAAAGGTAAACAGGTTTTATTGTACCTTCCCTCCATTATATCCCCAACTTTCCATTATGTTCTGTATGCTAATCTGAGGAGTCATCAATCAAGCCCTTTGTATTCATGTCAAGAACAGATTTATGACCTCCCAAAGATCTCACCACTGTGGGGTACATGGTAAGCATCATCTCCAGGGCCCTTATGTATTATAATCCTCTCTACCAGCTCATTTTCAAGGTTACCTTCTTTTGGCTGCAGTGCCAGTCTGCTGACTCATGTTTAGTTTACTTGACCACAGGCTATTTTCGCAAGCTCCACTAATGTCATTCCTATCTTAACTCCTGTATCAGTGTAGTGCTAGGATCAGCTTCTTTATTGTCCATTTCCCCTTCCGGAGACATTTACCGTTTTATAGCTCCCTCTGCCTCCTGGGTATCCAGCTACAATTACCATTAGTACATGAACCTGGCATAGGCCAATTTCTTAGGTTATTAGTTTTTTTCTTCCTTTATCATTTGACCCAGGCTGTGCCGTGTTTGTATCCACACAATTCTCCAGCTTGTCAGAATTATTTCAAATGTTTCTCTTCAGCTGTCAGTCACATCCGCCAACTTGGCATTATTAGGAAAATATTACATGAGTATATTCTTTAAGCCCATTACATAAATCACAAAGCATCACACTGTACTGAGAACTAACCCATATGGAACTGATTTAATGCAAACCATTTATTAGCAGTTCTTAGAAAATGATCCTCAAACCAGACACATTATGTAACTTTTTTTAATTTTTAGTTTTCTTGACAAGCATATAATGTGCTTATTAAAAACCTTACTAGAGCCGGGTCTCATTTTTCCCCCATGCCATGAATGGAGAGGAGTCATCTACTCAGATTTCCTCTACACCTTCATTCAGAAGACGCCAGCCCCAGATTTGGCAGCACAGTCACTGGTTTTCAACCGTGCCTCAGTGTATTGCTGATAATAGACAGTAACAAGTGACAGGGAGCAGGAGCTACTTAAAGTCTATCCTCTGGTCTCTCTGCTCAAACAAGAGAGAAGACAACTGCTATCCATGAAGGGCCAATCTGCTGTTCCTATAACTCATGACATTCATCATTCTGCTCTAAATGAACTATTTTTATGGCATTTAGAATTCACAATGACAAGTTAATCCTATCTGTCCTAGTATTTACAAGTTCTTATTTTTAATGCTATATTCCAGTTGTTTTATGGGTCTAGAAGCTCACTTCTGCAAGCTGAAACATTTGACTAAGTCTGACTTGAGAGATAGGATATAGGCATCCCTGTCTACTGGGTGCCCGTTTTACAGAGAGTTAAACCAGGTATTGTGGGAAGTAACCAAGCAAGAAAGCAAAATATAGTATTTTTCCATTAGAGATTTTTGTGCTTCAAAGAGGAAGGAGCAAAAGAGAAGAGTCTATGGATGCTGAAAACAGAATTATATACATACTGGATTGTGTGTCTGTGTGTGTGTGTGTGTGTGTGTGTGTGTGTGTGTGTGTTTAGGGAATTTGAGAGAGAGAGCTGTGTCTGGATAGCTGCTGAAAATATACAGCATCAAGTACTCTGTGATTTTTATTGAGTATAAGCTTCAGTGGAGGCAATAACTGCATAAGTACTGCAGCCCATGACAGAGAAGTGGGATATAAGGATCTAAAGGTGGAGTTGTGATGATTAAAGTACAAATCTTCCTCCATTTCCCAATAAATAACAGTGTAAAACACCATTCTAGACAGTAAAGGACAAATAAATTAGCTTGATGAGGACTCTGTGGTTGGACCCACAGATATATAAAGAAGAAGAGTGGGCGAATTTTCTTTGCTCCATTTCTGTAACTGGCAACACTATGCTTGGATTTTGAAAAACGCAAAATTCTTGGCATTTTTTTTAATTCTAAAAGTGTGGTCAGACAAAGGGATTGATCTTTATGTAGATTAACTTTGGCAAGATTGTCATTTCCAAGTTCAGGAATTTTAAGAATACACGCTACAATCCCTTACCCCATCCTATGTTATAGTTCATTTCATAGTAAATTTTAAAAGCTTAGTTTCCAGGTCTGTTTGGCCATCTCCCCAGTCTGAAGGTAGCAAGAAGAGAACACACAGCCCCTCATCCTAGCTAATTCCTATGTATTTCTCAGGTTTCACTTATTGATAATTCTTTTGTGATCATTTCATCTTCCCCTCATTAGATCACATTGCCTCATTGGGTGCTTTCATACCAACCTGTACTTTTTTCATTTTTCCACTTACCAAAGCTTGTTATTGTATATTTTTGTAATTATTTCTTTTATGTCTGTCACCAGATAGCTTACATATTTTGCTCCTTTTATTCTATCTAAAAGAATCCTATTGTGTTTGGGGTGGAAATTTTTCCATGTAAAATCTACATTTCCTAGGCTCCTGTGCATTTATAGCTGGCCATGTGACATAATTCTGACTGACCATTAAGATGTAGGTAAAATACATAGTTAGGCTTCAAGGGATGTTCTTTAAAATAGCAGGAAATACAGCTGACTTGGGTAGTTTTTACCTGTCATCCTGTTTCTGTTCCTACTTTGGGCATAGTCACAATACTGGAAGAGGAGAAGCAGCTGCTTTGTAACCATGAGGCAGCAGGCGTGAGATGACAGCCACACACTATGCTGAGGCTGAGTAGAAAGAGAGATGTGAAATAGACTCCCCAGTGACATGACAGAGGCACCGTACTCATTGGGGCTTTATTTTCACACAAGAAAAATAATCACTCTGCTGATTTTCATTGCTATTTTCTTTTCAGAGTTACTCTTACTTGCAGTGACACAGAAAGATAAGCAAAGAAGGAATGATAGGAAAACTATTTTACCTAGGGAAGAGGGTTCCATTCCATTGGATTCTATAACTTGGCTTTGGACAGTCATGCAGGGAAAATTATACACCTTCCTGGGAGCTCATGATTGGAGAAGTTAGTAGAAGAGAAGAAATCTGAGAGTTAGGCCAACACACCACTAGAGAGAAACGAGAGAGTTGCTCATTGAGTGAGTTAGGTCAAAGGAAATGGAAGGAAAAATATGAGGTCTGTGGGCTATCTAATGCTCCTTTTATGAAGTGTGGTTGAGTTGGAGGAGAGAGGCTCAATGCAGTTAGTGTACTTATTATGTGCATTAAGCAGACTAGAGTGCATTAAATGTGGAGTGAATTGATTTTATACAACTATCCTCAGCTATCTTTTTTTAAAAAAAATAATGACTAATGCATCCCTGCAAATGTGTTTCTCCGGAAAAGCTTTTGGGGAAGGGAGATTATTTTACCTAATCCCTTTTCATCTATGTTATAGAATATTTAGTGTGCTTATTTGACCTTGAGAGTTATACCTCTGGTCATTAGGCAAAGGAAGGTTAGCTGAAGAAAAAAAATTACATTGAGCACTATCCTTATAAAATCAATTCTTTAGGTTAAAATAATTTTTCCATACTTAAATATACAAAGTACATTGCCAACAAATGGAAATCTCTGCTTTTGGAAGGTGAGGTATATAGGCCAAAGTATAGCTGAAGTTAGGGAACGCCTCTCTCTCCTCTCCCTGACCCCATTTCTTCCTCAGGAGAGATTTTCCCAAATGACTCCAGCTATGGACCTCAGCCTGTCCACACTGGGGAAAAGCTCACCTTTCCGTGAAGCAAGCCAAAGCCTCTATTGGAAGCAAACCCTGGCCTTCCCTCTCCAGAGCTTACATCTGTCGTGAACTTTACACTGTTCCTCTCTTTCCCCATTGACTAGGCTGTTGTGTGCCTTAGAATAGACTTGCCCCGTATACCGCTACTATTTATATCCTCCTGCTTCGTGCTGATTGACCTAGCTTTGGGCTCTTTACTTGCCCTGATCTTGGATAGTTTGTGTACGCTTCCTTACTGGCTTGTCTTGTGGATTCTGATCCGTTTCCTGCTCTCACTTCTGGTACCTTCTCAAGCAATGACTACTAACACTCTGCCTCTGCTTCCTTGGTTCTTTGGCTGGGCCCTTGCAACTCATTGAATTCTTTTGCAGGGTTGAATGCAGAGAAGCAGAAGACGATGGGACTGTTCAGGAAATTTATGAGTATGTAATATGCACATATTCCAGCCACAAAATAGAAGCTAGACTTTCTGCCCATGGCTGTGTTTATAGCATCCTCTCTCCGCAAGTCAGGAACTGGTTATTCCCTGGAATCTGATTTTATGAGTAAGCTCAATTTCAGATGTTCACATTTTAAGTACTCACCTATCAATTCTTTTTTTAAAATATTTTTATCTCAAAGGGACATCAAACACAGCCCTTCATGAAAGAGCTTGTTCAGCCCAATAAATGGTCAGTAAAGGGTAAAGAGTATATTGTCCAAAAATAAGGGAGAGGCTTATGATACAAAACTATTAATTTCTCCTGTATTTTTTGCAATTTGTCTCCTATTGTCAATGCTTTTATTGTTCCTAGGGAATAGAAACTAAGGACTGTATGGTTTTCTGTTGATAGTTCAAATTCAAATCTTGGGGTCCTTAATCTCTCTCAAAAGATGAACTATATGAGGCTGTATATGGGAGGATTAGCAGTATACATTCACAGCACCTTGATTCTCAGACTGAAAGGAGCTTGAGGGTTATTACATTTAACCCAGGTTCTAGCTTGGTAACTGGAACATGGTATGTGTTTGAGAAGTAATTACTGAGTTGAGTCCTGGCTATATGGATAGGTAGCTGAGTGACATTGTCCTAGTCTTTTCATTTCCATTTAATAGATGAGAAATATGAAGCTCAATATCACCTCTTCCACAACGAGTTTTGTAAACTAAGATAATGAGAGTGTTTTTTATGAGTTAAAAAGAGCACCATACAAATTATACCACTTTGCATTAGTTTTTTAGGGTTGCTGTAACAAAGAACCACAAACTATGGTGGGAAAAAAAAACCCCAAAACCAGGAACCTAATCTCTCACAGCTCTGGAGTCTAGAAGTCTAAGATAAAGGTGTTGGCAAGGTCATGCTTTCTCTGAAGAATCGAGGGAAAAATCTGTATCGTGCCTTTCTCTTAGCTTCTGTGTTTACCAGCTATCCTTGGTGTTCCTTGACTTGCAGTCACATTAACTCCAAACTCTGCCTCCGTGTTCACAGGGTGTTCTTCCCTCTGTGTGTCTGTCTCTGTGTACAGATTTCCCCTTCTTTTTTTTTTTTTTTTTTTTTTTTTGAGACGGACGTTCGCTCTTTCACCCAGGTTGGAGTGCGGTGGTGCGATCTCGGCTCACTGCAACCTCCACCCTCAGGGTTCAAGAGATTCTCCTGCCTCAGCCTCCCAAGTAGCTGGGATTATAGGTGCCCACCACCACGCCCAGGTAATTTTTTTTTTTTTTTTTTTTTTGAGACAGCGTCTCGCTCTGCCGCCCAGGCTGGAGTGCAGTAGCCGGATCTCAGCAAGCTCCGCCTCCCGGGTTTACGCCATTCTCCTGCCTCAGCCTCCCGAGTAGCTGGGACTACAGGCGCCCGCTACCTCGCTCGGCTAGTTTCTTGTATCTTTTAGTAGAGACGGGGTTTCACGGTGTTAGCCAGGATGGGCTCGATCTCCTGACCTTGTGATCCGCCCGTCTTGGCCTCCCAAAGTGCTGGGATTACAGGCTTGAGCCACTGCGCCCAGCCACGCCCAGCTAATTTTTATATTTTTAATAGAGATGGGGGTTTCACCATGTTGGCAGAACTGGTCTCGAACTCCTGACCTCAGGTGATCTGCCCGCCTTGGCCTCCCAAAGTGCTGGGATTACAGGTGTGAGTCACCGTTCCTGGCCCACATTTCCCCTTGTTATAAAGAGACCAGTCATTTTGGATTAGAGCCCACCCTGATGACTCATCTTAACTTGATTACATCTGCAAAGACCCCTATTTCCAAATAATGTCACAATCACAGGTACCACAGGTTAGGATTTCACCATATCTTTTTGGGAGATGCAATTCAACTCATAACACACACAAATCTCTTACACAGAGTCCTTTGGCCAGAGGTATTTTGGAATTCACATGTTTTCAGATAGTAGAAAGGCAGTACAGTGCATATACCATCTATTAGGTATACTACCACCAGGCTGTAGAGCAGCACCATGTGTTCAAACACTATTATTTTCACAGAAAATACAATTATATTAACACTAAGTGAGATAAATTAAGAGCTCTGATATGATCTCATCCATTCAGAGCCCACTTTTCTGCCAAATGAGTTTCAACTTTTTGTTTAGAGATATTTTTTGGACATCAGAATGGCAGATAATGGGTTTGGGGCCAATATCAAATACTGACTTGGATACCATTCCTCTGATAATCTTTGTTTCATAATATCTTTCTTCCTTATTCCCATTGTCATTATCCTAGTTCTGGTCCTCATTCATTCACAACTAAACCACCATACCAGGTTCGTAATTGTCTCCTGCTTTCACATATTCATAACTTTCTAACCAGTGTCTCTCTCTCTCTCTCTCTCTCTCTCCTCTCTTCAATCCTGTTTACACTTTGTTGCTAGATTAATCTTTCTCTTACACAACTCTGACTAAGCCATTCCCCTGGTTAGCACCTTCTGTCACTCCCAGTATAAAAGAGTTTGGCATAGAGAAATGCCAAACTCCTGAATAGAGCTTTTGTGCTTCTACAATGTGAGCCCTCTTCTTCCCTGCAGGTTCCCTGGGTGGGAATTCAACTGGACTGCTCACTATTTTATTTTATTTTTTTAGTTACTTGCCCCATAATGTCCTCCCTATATGTGTACCTTTCTTTCCTCTCTGCTTTGAAGATATTAACCCCAAGCCATGACTTCTAAATATCCAGGTTCTACCCATCTATCAAGGCCAAGTTCAAATGATAACTGCAGGAAGCTGCCTTTGGTCCTTTCAGTTGGATGCAACCTCATTTCCTCCCCTTGCCCGATAATAATGATGACAATAACATTTTTAAGCACTCATTGTGTGTCAGGAATGTTCACAGTGCTTTGCATGTATTAATTAGTTTAATCCTCACAACAATCTGCGAGGTAAGTCCTGTTTGTGGCCTTGTTTTATCTATGTAGAAACTGAGGTTCAGAGAAAATAAGTAACTTTCCCAAAGTCACAGAGTTGTCGGTGGCAGATCTGGAATTTGAACACGTGACATCTAGCTCCAGGGTTTATACGTTTAACCACCGTACCCTTTATTGTACTCTTCTTGTATCATTTATCACTTTCTTTTGGGTTATGAATATGAACATCCATCTCCCTATGTAGGTGCTAGCTCTTTAAAAAGTTATCTGGATTTTTATATCTGTATCCCCCATAACCTTCAGCATAGTACTTTGAACATAGCAAGAATTTATTTACTGTTTAAGGTGATGCAACCTACAGTAATATATGGATTAACCCTGCAATCTTAATGGCTTAACATAGTGAAGTTTATTTCTTGTTCACACAACCAGTCATTGTAGGTGTTTCTGGTTAGGTGGCTCTTCTCCCAGGGAAAATGTAAGGGCCTGGTTTTCTTTTACCTCGTGACTCTGTTGTTTTCATCACCTGGCTTCCAGGACGGCCCCAGGGTTGTCTTTCTTCCAGCCAGCTAGAGAATGGATAGTGTATGAAGAACTGCGAATGGGAAGTTTTCATGAACCAGGCCTGGAAATGGTGCACATTACTCCACTGGCCAGAGCTCGGTCACCTGGCCACATGGAACTGCAAGGGAGGCTGAGATATATAATTGAGTTACATATGTATGTGTCCAGGAGGAAAAGAAAATAACATGAGAACAAATAAATGTTGAGTGAATGCATGCTATAGAGAGCCCTGCAGTGTGCATCCATTTTAGGGTTTCAATTAATTAATCAACCCCCTTTGAGTAGAGTCTACCATTCAAAAAAATTCCCCAAACCAAATAATCATGCAGACCATGATTCTCCACCTTGTTCTCAGGGTATTGGGAGAATTTTTGTCTAAAGTCTTGGCAAAATCTGGTTATAATACCGTATTTCTATTATTTCCCCCACAAACATGTATGTTAATCAGCTTTCAAATCTGTGTTGAAATAAAATGGTTTTACAGAGGTCTGTCCTAGTGAGCTGTGCTATTCAAGAATACTGTGATTCATCTGTTTTCTCATAGTTGACTATAAGAGATTATTTGTCCATTAATTTAAAAATTGCATGCAGATAGATATACCCATGAGTCAATGCATCAGTTTATTTAAAATCAAATTGCCCTGGAGTGGAGAGGTATTTTGCTGAGTCTGTGTTTCCTAGCCTCAAACCTATACAAAAAAATAACTGAAAATAATAACATATTTACCTGTTTAACATGCTTCTTTTTTCTTTCCCAAATGAGAAGTGTTAGAGCAGTGTTCAAGTGATTTGTAAAAATGCTTCTGTGCTTTCTTCTCTCTATATCCTGTAAGGCTGCGAATTTAAGGGGACTGAATAGTTCTCTTACTTTAAAAAATATATCTATTATTGGTTTACATGGCTGACAAATAAATTGATAATTATAGTCATAAAATATTAACAAAATATTCATTTGGGGCTTAAATAACTCAATATCATTTAAGGGAACAAGGTTCAAACATGAAATAAACATAGCAGTAATTTTAAAATTATTATTCCAGTTCTATTCAGTTCTTCATAACCTATGCAAGTGTAGATTCTATTAGGAAAAGCCTCCCCTACCTGCTTCTATCTGCTCCCAAATGTGTTTCTTAAAAATCCATTGGCCCTTGGGAAGATTATTTTCTCAACACTTAAAATACTCATCTAGTGTTAAATTTTGACCCTGGAAATTTATGCATAGCTAGTTCCTGGGATATTACTAGATCACTAGTCGGAAGAAGTCCCGTTTTCACATTAAGCATATAGGCAGATATTTTCCTTGGAATATTTTGGAGCCTCAAGTCTTTTGAGCTTATCAACTTGCTGGTGGCGTGTTGGACTGTGTCCCAGAACACCACCATGTTATTGGGTGAGACCGTCAGCATAGCTGAAAAAGCACAGAGTGAGAGCTGGAAGGCTTGGGTGATAGCCTCTGCTCTGGTGCTAAGCTGTGGTCTGCTGTGTCACCATGGGCAAGTAAGACTTTCTGTGGGCCTCAGTTTCTTCCTCCTTGCATATCAAAAGGTTGGATTAGAAAATCCCCAGGATCCCCTCCCATAGATCATGAGTTCTCAGAGAGCCAGAAATGTGTTATTCCTTTGTGTCCGCAGAACTTGTTATGGTGCCTAATCAATAGTTGGTACAGTATATGTTTAAATGAAAAAAATTCAATGACCTAATACATATAAAGCACTTTAGAAAGTGTCTTGTACAGTATAAGCACTGGGAAATTTTTTGCTAGTGTTTCAATTAAAAGGCCATCTGCATTTTTGAGAACTGCTGACAACACGCACACCTTCAGCCCATGTGCTAGCGCAGGGAATTTGCTGAGTTCACTCTTCCTTGAGAGTTAGGCCCACTTTTTCCCTGCTAAAAGACTCACATCAGAGATTTTCAGTACTAGGGTTTCTCTCAGAAACAGACGTGAAGATTAAATACTTCTGTACTTCTCTTCTCCCTTGCCAGGAGCAGCTCACTCCTAGGTCATTCCATGTTAAATCAGCATGAAACTGGGCTGGGACATGATGCACCCAGCCTTCTCAGTTATGCTCAAGACACAACCAGCATCATTATGTCTGTGAAAGCCCAGATCTATGTATCTCCATGCTCATCTCTCTTCGGATGCAGACTCTCCCCTGTGCTGATGCCTTCAATCACAGAATCCTTCACAGTGTCTCCCAAATGAAGCAGAGTTGGGAACCAACAATGTATTTCTTCTACCACCAATTTAGTCTTGACTTTCAGTAGGGTATTCATCTCAAACTTCTTATAAGAACAAATAAGAGTCAAGAAGGAGCCCTGGGTATTTGTATGCAGCTGGCTAGATCACATTGTCTCAAGTCCCCCAGTCTTCCCTCTTTCCCCCCACCACACTCACAGTCTTGCTGCCTCTATTGATGTGACTTGAAACCATCAGGACAAATTTCATCTTGTCTTCTATCCCAGTATGCACTATGCTGTGGACTGAGTGTTTGTGTTGTCCTGAAATTCAGATGTTGAATTCCTAACTCTCAAGGTTATGGAATTAAGAATTGTGTCCTTTGTGAGGTGACTCTGTCATAAAGTTGGAGCCCTCACGAATGGGATTAGTACCCTTACAAAAGAGAACCCAGAAAGCTCCCTCATCCCTTCCACAATATGAGGTTACAGTGAAAAGATGGCCAACTACGAAGTAGAAAGCAGACACTCACCAGACTCCCATCTGCGAATGCCTTGATTGTATACTTCTCAGCCTCCAGAAATTTGAGAAATAAATTTCTCTTGTTTATAGGTCACCCAGTCTATGGTGTTCTCTTATAGCAGCCTGAACAGACTAAGACACACCAGGAGACCCAAGAAGTTCAGACTCCTCAATCATCCCTCATCTCCTGGACTCAAATTCCCACACATGGCACATGGCATCTTATCAATGAGTTTGTTCCTGCTCACTGGATTTTTAATTTCCAACCCTTCCCCATAGTGGTCATCTGCTTTGTTTTTCTAAATTACCACTGCTTGTAATTTCTTTGATTATTTACGATTTCCTACCACTAGAATATAACCTTCATGAAGCCATGGGCTTTTTCCTATTTACTGATGTTTTCTTCATGCAAAGAACAGTGCCTGGCATTTAGTGGGAACTTGAAAGACAATGATTGGATGACTCTTTGCCAGTAATGGACACAGGGCACTTGGAGAAAGGTTCTCAGGTCTTTATGCTCTCTCATCCACCTCCAGGAACTCTGCTCCATTTTTTTAAAGCAATAACTCCCTTTAAGTTTCTCCTCAGGGTCTTTAAGCTTAGTTTGCCTTTCCCATCCTAGTCATAACTACAATGATCATCTTCTTTAGGTTCCTGCCTCAGCCTGTCATTTCTTAGTTAAGTAGTTGCTAAAGAGATGCCCATTTGCTTTGTTCCTTGAATCTTTTCTGGAAGAGTGGCAGTGATGAAGAAGGTAGGGCTGGAGGCTACATTTTTTCTAAAGTCAGGTAACTACAATCGAGCCACAAAGCTTCTGAAGTTCTTTTTACTTCTCCTTTCTTTGTACTAATTCAGATGGATCTGGAAACCATTTGGCAGTATTCCCTACCATTTTCTTTCCCCTTCCATTTCCATTTCTTTTATCTATAATCTGTACTCTAGCTGAGCTCTGAAAGATTGTCTTTTAATTTTCACCATGAAGGTTGAATTATAGCTTTTATTTATTGCCTGCAATACATTCATGATACGTGCATATGTGTATGTCTGTGCATTTATGAATGTGTCATGCATTTTTATGTACACATACATACTCATGCATGTGCACACCCACATATTCAGGCACTTACACACCATTTTACAGATGAGAAAACTGAAGTTTAGAGAAGTAAAATAATTTCTCCAAGGTCACTCAGAGAGTGAAGTTAAGTTTCTTTTTAGTCCATTTTAGCTTACTCCACTGAAAGCCACTCTTGAAAGAGTTGCCAAATCTTGTCAAATTTTGTTAAGTTAAAACTTTCACTATGACACATTTTAAGCATATAGACAGAGAGAATATCATCAAGAAAATCCATGTGTTATCATATACTTGTTTTCATATTTCAGAAAGGAATGATGCCTTACAGAGAAGTAACTGTTGTATACTTCTTCCTGATCACATTTTCCCTACCCCCTCACCAGAGGTAACATTTTCATGATTTTAAAAAATAATTCATATGCTTGCTTTTACATTATTTCTATATACACATGGATTTATACAAATATATACTTAGTTTTAGCTTTTAAGCTTTTAAATAATATCTGTTTTGCAGCAGTTGCTTTCTGTTAACATTATATTTTTGAGTTTTTTCCATGTTGATGGGAGTGACTCCCTTTTGTATTCATTTTAATTGCTCACAGTATCCCATTGTATGAATATAACACGATTTATTTACCTGGGCTCTTGCCAATATATAATTAGTCTTTTTCCACATTTTTATTTAAAAAATAATAATGTCACTGTCTGCATCTTATTCTGCCTCTCTGCAACATTTGCCATAATTGACCATCTTTTATTCTACAATTTTTTTTTTCTCTTGACTTTATAACCTCAAGAATTTTGGTTTTTCCCCTTCTCCTCTGGCCACTTCTTGGTTTTCATTTCCTTCTTTCTTCTACGTAACCTAAAAATGTTGAGATTCCCCACTCTTGGTCTTGAATCCTTTTCCCTTATCTCTGTTTCCATTTATTTTTTCTGGAAGATCTCACTTATTTATGTGACTTTAAATATAGGTTGATACTCTTCAAAGTGGTGTCTTCTGTCCATACCTCCCCTCTGAGCTCCAGACTCATGAATCATGACAATTGCCTACTTGACTCCTCCTCTTAGGTGTCTCAGAGGCCATTCAAGGTCAAACTTGGGACATCTAAGAAAGGGGAAAAAAAAAAGGAACTCCTGATTTTTCTGTGTAAACCTGTAATAAGAACTTTTAAAATGACCCTCAACAAGCTTGCCTCCTACTATTCACATTTTGTCACATATTTGTATAATCTCCTCCCATGTGTACAGACCGGACCTATTGAATTGCTTCTAATGAATCTATGGCAAAAGTGATGGGATGCCACTTCCAAGATTAGGTTACAAAAGACTGACTTCCATCTTGTTTGCATTCTCTGTGGCTTTCCTTATTTGTTCACTCTGAGGAAGTCATTTTTCATGTTCTGAACTGCCTGTTGGAGAGACCCACATACCAAGGAACTAAGAACAGCCTTGGGCCAACAACCATTTGATTGTTAAAGGACTGGACTCTGCCAATGACTACAGGAGTGTGAACTTGGAAGTGGTTCCTACCACAGTTAAGCCTGATGACTGCAACCATTGCTGACACCTCAGTTGCACTCTTGTGAGAAACCCTGAGCCAGAGAGGGTGCAGCTAAACTACATTGGGGCACCTGACCCACAAAAATAAGACATAATAAATGTTTGTTATTTTAAGCTGCTAAGCTTGGGGGTAATTTGTTACATAGTATTAGATAACTAATAGAAGTCCTATTCATCTCTCAGTGGTCTCCATATCAATAAACAATTCCCTTGGCTATTCAGGTTATAAAGTCTTCCTTGACTCATGCCTCTTTCTTATCCTCCACAGCAACCCATTTGCTAGTCCTGTAGCTTCTATCTCCATTGGCATACACTAAGCCAAGCCACCATCATCTTTTGCCTTGAGAGAAAGATAAGAGGTCTTTAGGCAGAATCCTTAGGGAATGT
Organism: Piliocolobus tephrosceles; assembly: GCF_002776525.5. Taxonomy (NCBI): domain Eukaryota; kingdom Metazoa; phylum Chordata; class Mammalia; order Primates; family Cercopithecidae; genus Piliocolobus; species Piliocolobus tephrosceles. Next base: position 11,697,825 of record NC_045456.1, on the reverse strand, counting down.
TAAGGTTGTTTTATCCTCCTGTCTTTTTTTTTTCTTATCAGTTTATTCACTTATTTAATACATTTTTATGTATCACTGAGGTCCTTTTATAAGTATTAGGGATGGAGATAAAAACTCAACATTGTTCCTGAATCATGGATTTTGCAATAAAATAAGGGAGATTTAATTTAACCTAGAAATGTGAAAATTCTCTGAAAAGGAGATAATTGGTTTTATGAGAAGAAGATCATATTATTTCATATTGCTGCCCAGTATACTAATGATTTCTCAAGGAAATGATACTGAGGATCTTTCCTGATCCCAACTTGTTTAAGGCAGAATTTTCAAGCACTGTGCAGAAAGTGGTGGTTGATAAAGCTATGTGTGTGCCATTGTATTCTATCCTTTAATTGTTATCTTTCCTTCCTTAATTACCCTCCCCATGTATGAATCACTAGGAGTGACGTCTTAAATACCAGCAACTGTGTCTGGGCATTCTGCCCTTTGCCGTCAATGAGTTTGGGCAAATTGTCAAGATTGCATTATACCTAGGGAGGGAAAAACCCATTAATTCGTATTTTTCTTGTAATATATAATGGGTGATATATATATATATATATATATATATATATATCATGTCATAAATCATGGCTTAATACAAGTGTGGAGTGGTATAGGATTTCTCTTTAACTGATCACGTCATGTTTTTGGAACCATAAAATCTCTTAGATTGAAATCGTGACTTTTACTGGTTATTGTGTTCACTCTCTCATGTAGTATAGGAATTTACTCTGTAGCCTTCATAACTGGTGATTTTCCAACTTCTGCATAATCACTTCTAGTGATTGTCAAGTTATTATCTCACAAGGCAGCTTATTTGATTGTTAAAAAGATGAAATTGTTGTAACTTCTTATATCAATTAGAATTCTGCTTCCTTTTGACTTATATCTGTTCAACCTATTTACTTGCAAAACTGAGTAATCTAATCTAGGGCTCGTTATTACTCTGAAAATTCTTATCAAAAGGCTTAAACTCCTTATGACTAAGGCTTTTTAGATGGCTTATTACTTTTAGGTCTTCAAAGTTAACTCAGTTTGTTCTCTTATCAGTCCAATGTATTCTTTATCAACAGTAAGAGACAATCTTCAAATCTTGAATTGTGAGAAACTATGATTTCCTCAACCACATAAATATTTGATGCCATCATGTGATGTGACTGAGCAATCTGTGTGAGGAAAACTAGAATCAGCCTGAAACAATTTCTTCCTGTTACATTGAGTGTGACAGTGATCAGCAATAACTGTTCATGGAAGTCAATGTTCATTCTTCAGCCCTTGCTTCCTGAAAACAAATTTGCTGAGGTATAAATAAAATAAGCAATAATAGTCCTGATGCAAAAAAAAAAATCAAAAATATTTCAGTCCCTGATTCTTTTAAATTGGACTTCATAATGCAGTTATTGACATCGAATGAAATGTTTTAAACTAAATTGTCTTCCTAGTCAAAAGGAATAGTAGAACTAATATCTGGGATATGTTACTTGTATAGATGAAATTACTTCTGAGAAATGGCCAGCATTATCTTAAATATAAAGAAATCATTTGCTTATAAACCACTGAAAATAAACCATTTTCTATTGTTTGGTGTTTAAATAGTGCTCATATCTTTGAAGTTCCTATAAGATGGAAGAAGCAAGTTTATTAAATAAGTCACTAGTCTTCTTCTGTTGCCAACCATTGAATTTTATAACCCAACATAAATGATGTATTAGTTTTCAATTGCTGCACAACAAATTGCCACAGAATTAGTGGCTTTAAAAGCATGCAGTTTCTATGGACCAGGAGTCCATGTGTGGCTTAACTACGTTGTCTGCTCAGCATGTCACAAGCTTGAAAGCAAGATGTCAGCCAGTCTGAGTCCACTATCAAGCTCATGACGTTTTGGGCAGAATTGAGTCTTTTGCACATGTGGGACTGAAGTCCCCACTTTTCTTGTCGGTGGCCAGCTGCTTCTTCAAAACCAGCAGGAGAATCTCTCTAATCTCTAGGCATTCTTTTATTGTTGTTAATGTGTGGGGATTGTTTGTTTGTTTGTTTGACTAGACTTTATTTTTTCGAGCATTCTTAGGTTCACAGCAAGATTGGCAGGAAGGTATAGAAATTTCCCCATATACTCCCTAGCCTCACACATGTGTAGCCTTCCCCATTATCAGCATCTCACACTAGAGTGGTACATTTGTTACAATTCATGAACGTACATTGCTACATCATTATCACCCAAAGACTATGTTTTATATTAGGGTTCATTCTTGGTGTTGTACATTTTATGGGTTAAGACAAGTGCGTAATAACATGTATCTACCAATACAGTATCATAAAGAGAAGTTTCACTGCCCTAAAAATCCCCTGTGTTCTACCTATTCATCTCTTATTTCCCCCCAACTCCTGACAACCACTGATCTTTTTACTATCTGCATAGTTTTGGCTTCCACAATGTCATATAGTTGGAATCATTTGGTATATAGCCTTTTCAGATTGACTTCTTTCACTTAGTAATATGTAGATAAGTTTTCTCCATGTCTTTTCATGGCTTGATAGCCCACTGCTTTTTAGTGATGAATAATATTCCATTGACTGAATGTACCACAGTTTATACATTTATCTACTAAAGGACATCTTGGTTGCATCCAAGTTTTGGCGATTATGAATAAAGCTGGGGTAAACATCCATGTGCAAGTTTTTGTGTGGACACAGGTTCTCAACTCCTTTGGGAAAGTACCAAAGAGTGTAATTGTTTGATTGTATGGTAAGAGTGTGTTTAGTTTTGTGAAAGACTGATAAACTGTCTTCCAAAGTGATTGTACCATTTTGCATTCCCACTAGCAATGAATAGGCGTTCTTGTTGCTACACAACCTTACTAACATTTGTTGTTGACAATGTTCTGGATTTTGGTCAATCTAATAGGTGTGCAGTGGTATGTAGTTGTTTTGATTTGCATTTCCCTGATGATATGATGTGGAACATCTTTTCATATGCTTATTTGCCATCTGTATATCTTCTTTGTTGAAGTGTCTGTGAATTTCTTTGGCCCATTTTAAAAATTGGGTTATTTATTGTTGAATTTTTGGTATATTTTGGATAGCAGTCCTTTATCAGATATGTCTCTTGAAAATATTTTCTACCAGTCAGTGGCATGTCTTTTGATTCTCTTGACAGTGTCTTTTGCAGAGCAGATATTTTTAATTTTAATGAAGTCCAGCTTATCAGTTCTTTCTTTCATGGATCATGCCTTTAGTGTTGTATCTAAAAAGTCGTTGTTAAGCCCAAAGTTATCTAGTTTTTCTCCTATGTTATCTTCTAGGGGTTTTATAGTTTTGTATTTTACATTTAGGTCTGTGATCCATTTTGAGTTAATTTTTTGAAGGGTGTAAAGTCTGTGTCTCCATTACTTTTTTTCTTTTTGTATAAACCCTCTTTTAAAGGGATCACCTCTTTAGGTCAGGCTCACTCAGCCAATATCCCTTTTGATTAAATTAATCTCAACTAATTAGGGGCTTTGATTATATCTACAAAAATGCCTTCATCCCTGCCATTTAATATAACCTAATCATGAGAATGACTCCACCATCAAAAAAAGCAGGCCATGTTTACACATAAGGAAGGGGATTACATAGGGCATATATACCAAGGAGGTAAGAATCTTGGAGACCTTCCAATTCAACATAACACATTCTATATACTTATTTCTGAGCCTCACATTTGTCATCTGTCAAATGAGAATTATTGTAGATCAGGCCGGGCACGGTGGCTCATGCCTATAATCCCAGCACTTTGGGAGGCCGAGGTGGGCGGATCACCTGAGGTTGGGAGTTTGAGATCAGCCTGACCAACATGGAGAAACCCCGTCTCTACTAAAAAAATACAAAATTATCTGGGCGTGGTGGCACATGCCTGTAATCCCAACTACTCAGGAGGCTGAGGCAGGAGAGTCGCTTGAACCCAGGAGGCACAGGTTGCAGGGAGCCGAGATCGCACCATTGCACTTCAGCCTGGGCAACAAGAGCAAAACTCCGTGTCAAAGAAAAAAAAACAGAATTATTGTAGATCAAATGAGAATTGTTACAAATATTAGGACCCCCACCCCTAATAGCACCACTGTGTTTTTACCTTTATGCTATTGTGGTAAGGCTAAAACCAGTCTAGCTTATAGAATCATTAGAAACTTTGCAGACCTCATGAGGCACACTGGCATCCTGGTAGGAGAATGCTATGTCTTCTAGATCATCTCAAAGCAAAAGGCTTTCTAGAAAAGTTAGCATCTACATTGCAACATCTTTTGTTTTTCCCTTCCAGTTCAGCACCACTCCATTAGCATAACACCCCACAGTAAAAAGAAAGGACACTCACAGTCAAGATGATGGAGTAAACTTGCAAATGAGACATCCCCAGGTAGACCTGTTGGTACTTGGGGTCCTCTGCTAATTGCTTTTTTTTTGTGGGGGAGGTCTCAATGCTGGTCATCAACTTGGAAAACCTCATCTTGAGCTATTCAGAGAGGACTTTATTTCTTGGCAATTGAAATTTCTGAAAATACAGCATTAAGTGATACAGCAGACAGCAAAAACAGAATGTATTCTCTATGGGCAATCTGGGAATGGCAACAAACCACAGGCATCTAACAATTTGTTTGTTACAAGAGGAACCTGAACCGTGCTAAAACAAATGGACATTAACATTGTTAGAGAAGACACTGTCCATTAGCAAGCACTAGCAGGGAGAAAAAGAAAATGAAGCCTAAAAGCAAGTTGGAGGTAGCCATCTACTTACTAGAGATAAAGACAGAATATTAGCTAAAACAAAGCAATAGGATGAGGAATAAAGACTATGTTTTTGTGGTAGACATTTCCCTCTTGAGCTGAGTATCTAATGCCCCTCTTGAGCTGAGTATCTAATGCCCCTCACCCCAAACCCAACTGAATATCTCCTTTCCTAAGGTACTCTAACAGATTCCAATAATGCCTCCACGGATGGGTTTGGGTGAGGATGATTGATAATGTTTATAAAATATCTACCATAATGTCTGTCAGGTAATGAACACATGTAACAAATGCTAACTGCAGTTTTCTTAGAAGGAGTAGTATGAGTAGCATACCGTGCAATTTCTCTGGAGGGAAAAGCTATAAAGTAACAATACCAATGTTCACAGTAATTTATGGGAGGATTGGGTAGAGGAGGAGTAAATACAGAACAGCATGTTTCAACGTGCTTGGTCAATTTTCAGTAACAGGAACAGTCATGTTTTCCCCAGGAGGTCAGTCTTTTGGTAGAAACTGTAGTGAATAGAAGCATGCATCATCTTTGTCAATGTGATGAATGCTATTCAGAAAAAAAGTGTTATTTATAAGAATCTTCCAAAATAAATTCTACAAGACATATTTGGCAGGTTAAAAAGAAACTTGGAGGAATAAAAGAATGTCCAGAACAAAAGCTCAAAACATTGGAGACAATGTTCATGGCTGTGAATTTCCTGTTGCAAGGTGGAAATGATCAGTATAGATGATGAACTGGGAGGGTAAGAGCTAAGGAGTCAAGGTTTTTTTCTATTACTCTAAGTCAGTGATTCTCAACCAGGGATGAATTTGTCACTCAGGAGACATTTAGAAGTGTTCGGAGATGTTTTCTGGTTGTCACAGCTTAGGGAAGGAGAGGTGGTGCTACTGGCATCTAGTGGGCGGAGGCCAGTGATACTTCTTAAACGTCCTACAGTGTCCAGGATAGCTTCCACAACATGGGACTGGTCTGGAATTTGAACTGTAGGAGCAACTGGATTTTGTTGAATGCTTATGTACAGGAGACTTACGTAATCAGGTGTGTATTTTAGAAAGCTCCCTCTGCTTTTGAAGTAGAGAGTGGACTGAAGCAGGGCCAGAATGGAATCAGAGAGACTTCTTAAGAGATAAGTTGTCTTCCATAAGGGCAAGGGATACCTGTGGTCTGGACCAAAACTATGGCAGTGGGAGGTGACAAGATATGGACACAGTTGAGAAAGCTTAAGGAGTGGAATCAGTAGAATTTGATGTTTCTTTGGATGTGGAAGATGAAGGCATGTGAGAATTCTGGAGTTAACCCCAGGTTTTGATTTGGTGGCATCAATCACTAAGACAGGAAAACAAGAGGATTTTGATGGGAATGAAAAAATATATACAAAATAAGCATGCTAAATTTGACATGCATGCTTGGACATTCAAGTAGTGTGATCCAACAGGCAGGGGAGAATCTGAAAATACAAGCAAGTACTGGGGTGGAGATATGAACTTAAGAATCATCATCATACAGTATTTGAAGCCATAGAAGTTGAAACTGAAAAGATAACTAACCAAGAGGGAGGTGGAAGAGCTCCAACTTTTCAAAGATAGGCAGAGGAGTTTGCCAAGGGAATGGAGAAAAAACTCCTACGCTTGTACAGGAACATTGCAAGATGTGTTTCCTAGAGTGAATGTTTGAAAGGAGTGAGTCCTTAGCAGTATTTAATGTATAAAGAAGTTAACTGGAAATATCCTTTGATTTAGCGATACAGTAATCATTGATGGTAACAGTGAGAATAGTTTCAGTGAAATCATTTGCCCTTAAAGGAGAGGAGAACAATAGGAAAAATACTAGAGAGGACTATGGGTCCAAGAAAGGAAATTTTAAATTAATGTCAGGAACTGGAACATGTTTGAATGCTGAATTCTGGTGACAAATGAGAGTGGAAAATTGTACTGAAATGGTTTCTGCAGCACAAATGGAGAGACTAGCCTTAGAAGGAAGAAAGAACACCTTCTGGCATAAGCAAAACAATGATGGAAGTTGTTGGTAAATTTATGAATCTGTCAGTGTAAATAAATACTTACCTGAGAACTTCTTTTTTATCTAAGAAGTCTAAGATAAAGTCATCTGAAAATAAGTACTTGCCTGAGAACTTCTTGCTTCTCTGGGAAGTCTAAGATAAAGTCATCTAAGATAATTCTTATTTGACAGTTGATAAATGTGAGGCTCAGAAATGTGTAGGTAGGAATTTTGAGAAACTCAAAGAAAGGTTGAAATAGTTGCTGAAATTGGGAAAGAGGTATTACCAGAAATACACAAAAATTACTAGTCAAAGGAATGCCAAAGACCAATTAAGGCTGACTACCTTCATTGTGGTGTAATCACTCCATTCTGTTTTGGATTCTCTACAGTGGTTGTCAGCATCTTGGTGAAAGTGGTGTCAATTTAGAGAGTTGAATTTGTTAGGGTTAAGATTTGGCTAAGTGAGTTTGAGAGGGGATTGAAGAAAGTGTATTATGGAAATAAATGTCCATAAAACTAAATTAAATGGAGAAGGAAGGAATGACAGGAGGTAGGGGTGATGGACAGGGAGAAAATAGTAGAGTGATCAAGGAAACAGGGAGTCCCTCTGAGGCCAAAGAATAGCTAACTGAAAGAACTGGAGGCAGAAGAAGTTGCAGTCCAAGGGGAATTATTTGAGTTTAAGATTTCAGACACAGAGATTTTCTAGGTGAAGGCAATATAAAAATGTGGCCATGGGAGAAGGCAGAAGTGAAGCGAAGGTGAAAGTAATTGCAGATGAAGTCAGGGGATTGAGAGACAAGGATGTTGAATGCAATATCCAAATTAATATGTACTAGAGAGGCAATTAATGTGGACTATTAAGGGAATAACATCTTCATGGAATAAGGGAATAGATTTAAACGTAATGGCAAGCAGGTGGGAAGAGGAGGGTGGTGCTTGGTGTCATACACAGAGGAGGTGTTTTATTTTATTTTATTTTATTTTATTTTATTTTATTTTATTTTATTTTATTTTGTTTTGTTTTGTTTTGAGATGGAGTTTCACTCTTATTGCCCAGGCTGGAGTTCAATGGCACGATCTCGACTCACTGCAAACTCCGCCTCCCAGATCCAAGCAATTCTCCTACCTCAGCCTCCCAAGTAGCTGGGATTACAGGCATGTGCCACCACACTCAGCTAATTTTGTATTTTTAGTAGAGATGCGGTTTCTTCATATTGGTCAGGCTGGTCTCAAACTCCTGACCTCAGGTGATCTGCCCACCTCGGCCTCCCAAAGTGCTGGGATTACGGGCATGAGCCACCGCGCCTGGTCAGAGGAGTTACTTTAAACCAAGCATTTTGGATTGATGATCTACAGAAGTAGTCCTGTGGGGTGCAGAGGCCATAGATTTATTTATCAACCATAATATTTATAAGATGAGGAGACTAGGCAGATTTCACTTGACACGTCTTTGAGGAAACATATGGGAGAGAAGAAAAAAGTGAGCCATAATTTCGTCATCCTGAGCAATCACTGTCAACACATTTAAGAAGATTGTCCCAGAGATGGGGTAAGAATTGATCAGAGTGGGAAGACAACTGAGACAAAAAGGTAATGAAGTCTTTGTTGTAGGGCTGCAGTGGTCGGGATAGAGAGATGACTGTAAGCAAGATCAGCATTCAGATAGTTCATTTTCCTACTCTCACATGTCAATTCCTGAACATTATCTGTATTATAAGGCCTGCAAGTTTTTTCAGTGCCCCTTTTGCTTATCCTTCATTATGAGCCCCAATATAACTAGCTATTGTTATCTGCTACTTCCTTCATCTGGGAGTTGAATTACCTGAAAAGTTTTTCATCTGGTACATAGTTGTTTTATATAACACTTCTACTCTAGTCACTAGCTTTACCATAGTTTATTTCAGCACTTGGGAGTAGAGCAGAAACTATGATACAGCTAGACCATTTGTTTCCAGTCTTTTTGGTTCTTTCACTGGGAAGGTACGTTCAGCCACTGTCCCTGTAGTCTAACCATTCAAGAATTGGATTAGATGAATGCATAAAACAGCATGTAGGCAGTCCTTGAAGGGAGTTATACTTTGGTTAACTGATTTATTCCTTTGTCAGAACCATTGTGTGTATGCATGGCCATGCGTATGTGTGTGTGTATACACACAACTGATAAAAGCAACCAGTGTTTGAGTGTTTCCTACAGCATTGTGTGTAGGCAGCTCTAGCATCACTGTAAAAGGTATGCGGTGGGCTGACGACTCAAGTTGGCAGCTGTTCCTCTTAAAATTACTTCGCTCCATGAAGTCAGCAGAGAAAGCAGTCAGTCTCTTGAACAGTTTATGCCTGGTTCTTGGCATCATTAAAATTCTGTTCTATTCAGTGTTGCTTCCTTTGCACAATCAGAATGCTCCATTTTCAGACATTCAAAGTGTTGAAAATTTTTTAATAAATAGATTTTCATTGGCATCAAGTCCAAGTTGAGTGACTCTCAATGTAGGAAATAACAGTATGATCGTATTTTGGAGGGTCTTTCCCCCTCTTTGGCTAACATTTGTAAATGTTCTATGGTTTCCAAACCTCTTTCATGTATAATGATTTATTGCTTATACAACACCACAAAGTTGGTACCGTGAGCCCTAATTCAAAGATCAGTAAACGGATTTTCAGAAGGGAAAAGTGCTGGTTTCGGTGATGGAGTCAAGCTAAAAACACTGGTTGTCTTGGACTCTAGGGATCTTTCTATTATAACATGATAACTTTGAGCAAGTGATGTTTCTATTGTATTAACAGTTTGTATTGTAATAAAGTGTGTTCAACTTTATCTCAAGCTGTATTTCAAGGTTAACACTTTATAAATGGAACTAAATCATTGGAGCTTAGGCCAGGGGCTGGAAGTTTATTTATTGATCTAGTCTGGCCTCTTGGGTTTCTTGATATTTGGTGAAATGGTACATTTCTCAATACATTGGAAAGGCATTTTATTTCCTCTAGAATGAAGAGCACGCTCTTGAATTTTAAAGAGAGGAAATGACTGTCCAACAGAGATCATGGGCCCAAAGCATAAACCACAAGCCTCACATTGGTACAGGAAAAAAACGTAGGTAATTTCTGAAGAGCCTTTCTATCAACTTCTACTTAAATCTATGTCTTGAAATGATAGGCACATATGATAGCTTCTGGAAGTATGCATAGTAATTAAATGTATCATTCTATTCCAAACTATACTGAATGAAGTTACTAATGATTAAATGTGTTTATTTTCAAAGATATTATACTTTACAGTGTCATAATATTTGAATGTTAAAATATATGTAATAGAAGTAAATTATACACTATCAAAGTACTTTACATGGATCATTTATTAATCACAAAGGATAATAGATCCCTTTACCACGGAAAGATCTGACAAATACCACCTAAACCAAATTACCCAAGTTAACATCTCCAATAATAGAACAAATGAATATCAAGTGCCTCTTGGTGTGATGTAGCTTGAAGGACACAATATCAAATCTGTGATGTACCAGCCTAAAATGCTTAATCATTATGTAGTCATGAGAAACATCAGAACAACCAAGATTGAGGGACATTCTACAACAACACTGATGATACTCTTCAAAATGGCAATGTCATAAAAGACAAAGGCAGAGGCATGAGAAATACATGCAGTAACTTACATCTGGATCAGAAAAACAAAATTGTTATAAAAAATATTAGGAAAATTTGCAAGATAAAAATTGAACAAGAAAAACGTGGTATCTTTGAGAACAAGTGAGAACATTTTGACATTTCTTTAGAAATAATATGAATTGATTTGAAAATTATTTTGAAAATAATCTAGAGCTAAGAAAGTAATGGCTTGCAGAGAACCCTTTGAGTTTGCTTCATTATTTAAAAATTCAATAAAATAAGAAATTATTCCTCTTTTAAGTGAAACAGTTTATTATAGAACCTTATTTCAGCTCAGGCAATTTCTAATCTAGGCAGATTAATTTCACTTGCATAAAATTTTGAGATTTTGGTAGACTTTATTTCAATTTGTTTATTTTAATATTTAAGAGAGTCATTTTGTTATTTATGCTTGGTCCCTTTTAAGAAGTGTTTATTTGTTTACTGATTTAGGAGTATTATTATGTACAAAGATTCTAAAACAGTCATCCAGATGCCATTGACATGGTAATGTGGGGAATTTCATTAATTTATATGATTTCTCTGTTTTCATATTTCACCATTTACTATTCCACCTCCACACCTGGAAGAGTATCTGATCTTGGCTAAGTATCTTTGTGAGAATACATTTATCTGTCCATTTGTTAATATAAATATTTCTTGAGTAGCTATGAGATTGTCTAGTACCTTTGCTGGGTACTAGAACTTTACAGAAAAACTATACCATGTCTTTCTCCTCATACAGGCAGTTGACTCATGAAACTTCCAGGTAGTTCTCCAATGTTCTCAGCTGGATGATAGGTAAATATTTACAGTTTTTAGAATGAGAAGATGAGGAGACCTACTTCTATACCTGTGTTTTCTCATGAGGATTATATTTGTCAATAATCTCTTCCCTCCATTTGTACTTATTTATTCATAATGCATTATGATAAATGTATATAGTTATACAGCTGCCACCACAGTTTAGATATAGAATGTTTTGATCATACCAAAAAGTTTCTCCTGCTTCTTTGTACTTATCTTTACTTCCCATCACCCTTGGTCCTGGATCTGATTTAGTGTGTGACCTTTGGGGTCTGGCTTGTTTCACTTAGCATAATGCTTTTGAGTTTCAACCATTTTATTTACTTATTTTATTTTTAATCTGTTATTTTAGGTTAAGGGGTACATGTGCACATTTATTTTCTGTTTTTTGTTTTTGTTTGTTTGTTTGTTTTTTGAGATGGACTCTCACTCTGTCACGCAGGCTGGAGTGCAGTGGCATGATCTCGGCTCACTGCAAGCTCTGCCTCCTGGGTTCAGGCCATTCTCCTGCCTCAGCCTCCCAAGTAGCTGGGACTACAGGCACCCGCCACCACGCCCGGCTACATGTGCACATTTGTTATACAGGTGAACTTGTATTACATGGGTTTGGTGTACAGATTCTTTTATCATACAGGTACTAGGCCTAGTACCCAATAGATACTTTGATCCTCTCCCTCCTCCTACCCTCCATCCTCAAGTAGGATCCAGTGTCTGCTGTTCCCCTCTTGTGTTCATGTGTTCTCATCATTTCACTCCCACTTATAAGTGAGAACATGTGGTATTTGGTTTTCTGTTCCTGCATTATTTTGCTAAGGGTAGTGGCCTCCAGCTCCATCCACATCCCTGCAAAGGACATGATCGTATTCTTTTCTATGATGAGTTTCAATCATTTTTTTGTGTGTATCAGTAGTTTGTTCCTTTTTAGTATGGAATAGTATCTCATTGTATGGATGTACTACAATTTGTTTATTCATTCACCAATAGATTTGGTATTTATTTTCCAGTTTTTGACTAATAGTGAACAAATGCATTATTAGCATTAACAAACCAGTCTTTTGATATATAATTTCATTTCTTTTGGGTAATTAGCAAAAGTAGACTATCTGGGATGGATATTAAGTGGTATGCTTAAGTTTTTAAGACATGCTAAAGTCTTAGCACTTAGTTCCTAAGTGGCTGCATCACCTTATATTCCCACTAACAATGTATGAGATTTCCAGTTGCTCCATATCCAAACTAGCACTTGATATTTTCAGTCTTCTTCATTTTAGCCATTCTAAGAGATGTAATGTAACATTGTAATTTTAATTTTTCATCCAAATGTGCTTTTAACAGCTTATTTGAGTTGTAATAGTTCTTTATATATTCTAGGTATAAACCCTTCTTTTTATTTACTTTTTTTTATTATTATACTTTAAGTTCTAGGGTACATGTACACAACGTGCAGGTTTGTTACATATGTATACATGTGCCATGTTGGTGTACTGCACCCATCAATTCGTCAGCACACCTCAACTCGTCATTTACATCGGTTATAACTCCCAATGCCATCCCTCCCCCCTCCCCTCTACCTCCTCCCCATAATCGGCCAAGGTGTGTGATGTTCCCCTTCCCATGTCCAAGTGATCTCACAATTGCTTCAAAGAGAATAAAATACCTAGGAATCCAACTTACAAGAGATGTAAAGGACCTCTTCAAGGAGAACTACAAACCACTGCTCAGTGAAATAAAAGAGGACACAAACAAATGGAAGAACATACCATGCTCATGGATAGGAAGAATCAATATCATGAAAATGGCCATACTGCCCAAGGTAATTTATAGATTCAATGCCATCCCCATCAAGCTACCAATGACTTTCTTCACAGAATTGGAAAACACTGCTTTAAAGTTCGTATGGAATCAAAAAAGAGCCTGCATTGCCGAGACAATCCGAAGCCAAAAGAACAAAGCTGGAGGCATCACGCTACCTGACTTCAAACTATACTACAAGGCTACAGTAACCAAAACAGCATGGTACTGGTATCAAAACAGAGATATAGACCAATGGAACAGAACAGAGCCCTCAGAAATAATACCACACATCTATAGCCATCTGATCTTTGACAAACCTGACAAAAACAAGAAATGGGGAAAGGATTCCCTATTTAATCAATGGTGCTGGGAAAATTGGCTAGCCACAAGTAGAAAGCTGAAACTGGATCCTTTCCTTACTCCTTATATGAAAATTAATTCAAGATGGATTAGAGACTTAAATGTTAGGCCTAATACCATAAAAACCCTAGAAGAAAACCTAGGTAATACCATTCAGGGCATAGGCATGGGTAAGGACTTCATGTCTAAAACACCAAAAGCAATGGCAACAAAAGCCAAAATGGACAAATGAAACTACCATCAGAGTGAACAGGCAACCTACAGAATGGGAGAAAATTTTTGCAATCTACTCATCTGACAAAGGGCTAATATCCAGAACCTACAAAGAACTCAAACAAATTTACAAGAAAAAAACAAACAACCCCATCAAAAAGTGGGCAAAGGATATGAACAGACATTTCTCAAAAGAAGACATTCATACAGCCAACAGACACATGAAAAAATGCTTGTCATCACTGGCCATCAGAGAAATGCAAATCAAAACCACAATGAGATACCATCTCACACCAGTTAGAATGGCAATCATTAAAAAATCAGGAAACAACAGGTGCTGGAGAGGATGTGGAGAAATAGGAACAATTTTACACTGTTGGTGGGATTGTAAAGTAGTTCAACCATTGTGGAAAACAGTGTGGCGATTCCTCAAGGATCTAGAACTAGAAATACCATATGACCCAGCCATTGCATTACTGGGTGTATACCCAAAGGATTATAAATCATGCTGCTATAAAGACACATGCACATGTATGTTTATTGCAGCACTATTCACAATAGCAAAGACTTGGAATCAACCCAAATGTCCGTCAGTGACAGACTGGATTTAGAAAATGTGGCACATATACACCATGAAATACTATGCAGCCGTAAAAAAGGATGAGTTCATGTCCTTTGTAGGGACATGGATGCAGCTGGAAACCATCATTCTCAGCAAACTATCACAAGAACAGAAAGCCAAACCCTTCTTTAGAATGTTTTTTTGGAAATATTTTCTCCCAGTTCTGTAGAGTGTCTGCATTTTCTTAACAGTGTCTATTGAAGAAAAAAATTTGATGAAGTCCAAATTACTAATTTTTGTTATAGTGTGTGCTTTTTACATGTATATCTAATAAATCAGTAGCTAACTTAACTTCTCAAAATATCCTTCTGTGTTCTCCCCTAGAAGGTTTAGTTTCAGCTCTGACATTTAGGTCTCTGATCAAAATGTCTTCCTAGGAATTTGTCTATGTCAACTAATGTGCAGAATTGTTTGGCATACATTTTTTCATGTTTTCTTATAATCCATTTAACTTCCCTGGGATTGATAGTGATGTACACTTTTTCATTCCTAATTTTGGTAATTTGTTTCTTCTATTTTTTTTTTTTTTTTTGTCATGTGGTCTAGAAATGTATCAGTTTTTAGTGATTTATTTTTTCTATTGTTTTTCTGTTTTCCATTTGATTGATTTCCCCTTTGATCTTTATGGTTTCCTTCCTGTTTGCTTTGTATCTAGTTTGTTCCTTTTTTTTTCTAATTTCTTTCTCTTTTTTTGAGACAGGGTCTCACTCTGTCTCCTAGGCTGCAGTGCAGTGATATGATCAGTTCCGTGCAGCTTCCAAAAGTCCTGGGATTATAGGTGTAAACCACTGTGCACAGCCCTTATTTTCTAAATTCTTAAGGTGAAAACTTAATGGTTTGAGATTTTTCTTTTTTAAATATAGATCTTTAGAGCTATAAATTATCCTTTAAGTACTACTTTGGCTACATCAAAGGAATTTTAATATATGTGATTTTGTCTTAATTCAGCTCAGATACTTTCTAATTTTCCTTTTTATTCTTTACCCATATGGCATTTAGAAAATTATTGTTTAATTTTCTATTTTTTTGTTGTTTTACTAATTTAATTCCATGGTTGTTGGAGAACATACATTAAAATACTCAATAATATTAGATGTATTCAGATTTGCTTTGTGGAACAGAATATGATCTATTCTGAGGAATGTTTGTGTATGCTTAGAAAAAAAATCATGTAAGGCTGGGTACGGTGGCTCACGCCTGTAATCCCAGCACTTTGGGAGGCCGAGGTGGGCAGATCACCTGAGGTAGGGAGTTGGAGACCAGCCTGACCAACGTGGAGAAGCCGTGTCTCTACTAAAAATACAAAATTAGCCGGGCATGGTGGTGCATGCCTGTAATTCCAGCTACTTGGGAGGCTGAGGTAGGAGAATCGCTTCAACCTGGAAGGCAGAGGTTGAGGTGAGCCGAGATCACACCATTGCACTCCAGCCTGGGCAACAAGAGTGAAACTTCATAAAAAAACAAACAAAAAACAAAAAACAAAAAACAAAATATGTATTATGCTGCTATTAGGTGCAGTATTCCATATATATTAATTAGGTCAGGTTGGTAGATAGTGTTGTCTAAGTCTTCTACATCTTTATTGAGTTACTGTATAGTAGCTCTATAAATGATTTAGAGTACTGAAATCTCTAACTTGAAATATTGAATTGTATATTTCTTCTTTGGTTCTGTCATTTTTGTCTTTAAATAATTTGATGATCTGTGTCTAGGTACATGCATGTTTATAACTATTATGTCTCCCTGACATATTGATCTTTTCATTAGGAAAGTTCTTCTTGTATCTAGTGTTTTTTGTTTTGTTTTGTTTTGTTTTTTTTGTCTTAAAATCTGTCTTTTTTTCTAGGGGTAATATAACCACTCCAGCTTCTATGGTTACTGTTTGAATGGTTTATCTTTTTCTATCATATTACTTTCAATGTATATATTTCTCTTGTAGACATCATATAGAAGTCTACTGATTTTCAGCCAATCTGGCAATCTCTAGCCTTTGATTATAGATTTTATTCCTTTTATTTTAATGTCATTATTGATATAGTTGGATTTATGTCTGCTTTTTTGTTTTATTTTGAGATGGAGTCTTGCTCTGTCGCCCAGGCTGGAGTGCAGTGACGTGATCTCCGCTCACTGCAAGCTCCACCCCCCAGGTTCACGCCATTCTCCTGCCTCAGCCTCCCAAGTAACTGGGACTACAGGTGCCTGCCACCACACCTGGCTAATTTTTCTGTATTTTTAGTAGAGACAGGGTTTCACAGTGTTCACCAAGATGGTCTGTATCTCCTGACCTCATGATCCACCCACCGTGGCCTCCCAAAGTGCTGGGATTACAGGCGTGAGCCACTGTGCCCAGCCTATGTCTGCTATTTTATTTGCTTTCTACGTCTCTTTTTGTTGTTGTTGTTCCTCTATTGCTCCTTTACTGCTTTTTTTTTGTGTTAAAAATGTTTTGGTGCTTTGTTTCAATTCTTCTGTTATTAAAAAACATTTTCCCTATTGTTTTCTTAGTGGTTACTCTAGGGGTTACTATATGCAACTTAAATGATCACATTCTACTTCAAATTAATGCTGACTTAATTCCAGCAAAATATAGCAACTTTCCTTCAATACAGCTTTACTTTTCCCCCTTTCCTTTTGTGTTACTATTGTCTTATAAATTACATATGTGTGTTGTAAACTTAGCAATGTAGTGTTTTAATTGTTGCTTTATACAATATATTTTTAAAGAAATTAAGAGAAGAAAATATAAAAATATCTTTGAGTCTTTTATATTTACACATATATGGTTCCATGTTCCTCCTTTCTTCCTATGAATTTGACTTACTGTCTGGTATCACTCCTTTCAGCCTGAAAGATTCATTCAGTATTTCTTTTAAGGTAGATCTAGCAACATATTCTGTAAGTCTCTCTTTATCTCACAGTAATGTTATTTTATTTTCACTTATAAAGGATAGTTTTACTAGACAGAATTCTTGGTTAACTTTTTTCTTATAGCACTTTGAATATGTCATATAATTCCTTTTGCCCTCCAGATTTCTAATTTGAAGTCGGCTGTTAGTTGTATTGTTGTTCTCCTGTATATGATGAGTCGTCTTTCTTTCCACTCTCAAGATTTTCTTTGTCTTTGGCTTTTAGCAGTTTGACCATCATCTGTATACATGTAGATCTCTGTGTTCATCTTACTTGGGGCTGATTGAGCTTCTTGGAGCTATAAATTAAGGGTTTTCGTCTAACTTGGGAAGTTTAACATCACAGTTTCTTCCTTTTTTTCTCTTCCTTTATCCTCTCCTCCCTTCTCAAATTCCCATGGAAATATGTTGGTATTCTTGATGGTGTCCCATGAATCTTGGAAACTATGTTTATTTTTCTTTTTTCTTTCTATTTTTTAAATTGGATAATTTCCATTGATATATCTTAAGTTCTTTGATTCGTCTGTATTCTCAAATCTTCTGTTGAATTAATCTTGTGAATTTTATTTTTACTTATTGGACTTTTCTCCTCTAGAATTTCAATTTGGTTCTTTAGTATCTATTTCTTCGTTCATATTCCTTATTTGTTGAATCATTGTCATAAATTTTCTTTTTAATCTTTTAAATATGGTTTCCTTTAGCTTTTGATCATATTTGTAATAGCTACTTTGAAGTCTTTGTCTGCTAACTCCAACATCTACACTCATTTAGAGTCATTTTCTTCTGACAGCTTTTTTTCCCACAGAGTGTGGGAAACATTTTCCTATTCTTTTGCATGTCTCATAAGTCTTTGTTGAAGACTGGACATTTTAGGTATTTACGTTGTAGCAATTTCGGATTCTTGAGGTTTTATTTTTGTTTGTTTATATATATTTTTCATTAACTTGCTTAGATTAATCTATAGAATCTGGCTCTCCTGTAATGTGTGGTGTGATATGTGGTCATTGTTCTCTTTGTTCAATTTTTTTCCTAATTTTTATTTTTATCCTGCATTATTTATATCCTGCCTGTGCTCAATCTGTATAGCTTAGCACTCAGGCAATAATTTGGTAGAGGTTTTGCTTAGGCACTTCATGCTGTCTGACTCTCACACTCTGCCAGTGAATTTGTGCGTGGGCTGAGAGCACACTTAAAATTCAAGCAGTTTTACGTCTACCTCGGCTTTTACTCTCCACTGGGCCTTTTCATTTCATCCTGCCAATACACACATTTTCCTAGTCAGTGAAAGATGTGTCGAGAGCTTTTCTTGTACTTGAAAGGTGATATCATTTCCAGAACCATGTCCTTGTTAAATTTCTGGTTGGCTTCTCACTTGCCCTAAAACCTAAGGCTAGCAAGACTGTGGGTTTCTCCCTTTTGTTTTATACTGAGTTTGCTACTTTTAGTGACAACTTTGCTGAGCATGAGTTTTCTCCTCTGCTTCAAATCAAGTTAGCCGTCTTTGGCAGTGAAGCTGCTGGTTTTTAGTCTAGACATATACCCTTACAATTACCATTCTCATCTACGGAACCAGACAGTGGGGATGAGAGCAGCCCCAGGCAAGAAGGACACAAACTCTCATAGTTCTTGCCTGAAGTTCTGGGAGCTTTTCTTGAATAAGTGCTTTTCTGTTTATTGTTTGCCTTTGGTCACTTTTTGGAGCTCTGGAATGGTTGTTTGTGACCATTTTTTCCTAGCTTTATGTATGTTTGTTGGTGGCAAAATTTGCCAGAATCTTCACTCTGTCATAGATGAAAGCCCTATGAACCGTAAGGATTTTAAAATAAGTATGTATGACTTTTTTGTGGTAAATGAAATGATATCCAGCTAATTTAGTGACCTAATGATGAAAACCTATAAATCAACCAATAAGATAATTGAAATTGATAAAGATTTAAATTAGAAAATAAATTCAATATCAAGTTTCAGGAGAAGAAAAGTTTAAGAAGCTTCTGAGAAAAACTATCTCAGGAGATCTCTTATGAAATTTGCTCTAAAGGGTACAGGCATCATATAGTATATGACCGTGCATAATCAGAATTTAATTATGTTTTAAAAATCAGAGCTAGAAGAGACCTCAGGTGTTCTCTCATCCAGTGGTCTCCAAATACTGGGATGTAGATTACTGGGGCCTTTGGGACCTGTGAAAATTTTTTCCCTAATCTGTAGCACAATTAAACAAAAAAAAACAGTAACAGTTTAACATGCTTTTCATAAAGCTAAATCTGTTTAATTTAAAGGACTACATTTTAGCCAACTTAACATTTTCTTCCTACATCTTGGTATTAAAATATTCCTTCTATTCTGTGAAATGCTGGTAATGGAAGAATATACATATCATACTCTTATTTGGCAAAATTGTTTTCCACTGCATGTTATTATCTAGCATTTTGAAAATGTACTGCAACTCCTGAGAAATTAAATGCTTTTCTCAATTTTACTGTTTAAGTGCAAAAAATATCATTTTATGATAATAAAATATAGTTTATTCATCATAAGAAAGGCTTTTTCTATAACTGACAGGAAAAATGAATTACTGTTTCCCTTTTGTGTAATTTGGCTATTTGAGTTAATTTTTTTTACCAATTTTCTGAATGATAAAACCTTATTTAGGTTGGGGAAAAACTCATCCATAACTCTTAAATCTTTCTGTATTAAATCAATTTAACAATAATTTTTATAATGAGCAATGTAGAATAATGTTCATTTTTTTATGATCTTATCACAACACTTGTATTCTAAAGATCCAGAACTTTGTATGCATATGCAAGGAATTTATATATCATGTCATTTTTCTTATATTGTATGATAAGCAACCAGCTCATTTTTACTCTGTCAGTTCATCCTGTGTCCTGGAAAAACATGAGCTCTGCTCTGTTGGAGCCACATTTGTTCATTAATAATCTTTAAATGAGTGATTTGCTGGTGTCAGCTTCATTGGTCCAGATATGAGAGATAGGAAGGTGAATATGGAACACTCAAGCAAGAGAGAAAGCAAAAGTTTCCAGTGTACTGATAAGTGCTACCAGGGAGGATGTGCAAAGGGTCAAGTAAGTTCTGGATGACAGAAACATTAACATTGGACAGTTCAAGGGAGGCTTCCGTGAGGAGGTGACCAGTTTGAGCTGGATTTTGAATAACGAATGTGGTTTTCTATGCCACTCTTCTAGTGTCAGACACTAATCAAGTCACTTAAACATTTCAGGTCCCAACTATCTTAAGTGTTAGGTCTAAAGTTCTGCTCTTTCAGATCAGTGCAGGTCCGACTATTTTATTAGATCAATAATACGTAGAAAGTTATGATCTCATGTATCATAAGCTCTTTGAATTTGCCTTAAGAGGCACAATAAGGGCTTCTCTTTGCCAGTTTGCTGAGAAAATGCTATGGAAATGAATGTATTCTTTTTAATTAGTGATTATTAATCTGCTTGGTAATAATAATAATGCAAACACAGACGTCATTTACTATGTATTGGAAAATGTGCTAAACCAGGGATTGACAAACTTTTGCCTGTGGGCCAAATCTGACTCATTGCTTGTTTTTGGATGGCCCACAAGCTACCGATGTCTTTTAACATTTTTAAATCTTGAAAAAGGAATAAGAATATTTATTGACATTTGGAAATTATATAAAATTCAAATTTGTGTCCATAAATAAATGTTTATTGGAACACAACCATGTTCATTCATTTACATATTGTCCGTGGGCTGCTTTCGTGCTAAAATGGCAGAACTGAGTAGTTTCAACAGAGACCACATGGCCTACAAAGCCTGAAATTTTAATATCTCTTTCTTTATAGAAAAGGTTTGCAAGCCCCACATGATAATGAATCATTTTGAGGCCTAAGTTGAAGGTATTTCTCTCCAAATATGTTTGATGTTTACTTCCGGGATTACTACTAATGGGAAGTCACCTTTTATTACTTATTTATTGGGGTGGGCTTTTCAAGGTTGTTTTTCATTTGCATCCTGGGGCATTAGCAATAGGTAACCATTTTAAATTATTCACTCATTCCTTGGCTTTGAGGCTCCTAGATAACATCAGTATTGAAATCTGAACCCCAAACCCATATGAGAGCTGGTCTGTGATTTTAAATTGCAGAGGAAGTCTTCCATTTTCCCCTGCAAGAGCCCATGTTGAGATGGACACATTGCCCTGATTTTCTTGGCTAGTATGGAGATTGTTTCACCCAAGTCTATCCTTATATAGGTTATATATAGCCTATATAAATAACCTATATATATATGGTTATATATAACTATTTATACATGATTTTATATATATATAGTTGTGTATATGTGGTTATATATGTGGTTATATATATGGTTATTTACATGTTTTATATACATAATTATAAATATGCAATTATATATGTGGCTATATATGTGGCTACATATATGTATGATTATATACATGGTTTATATATGGTTGTATATATCATAATACCACATGTATATAAAGTACATATAACACCACAAACATAACAAAAAGTACCTGTGAACTTGAAAATTAAAGAAGAAATTATAATAGAATTATAAAATATTTGTAATTAATGATAAAAACAGCACTGTATTTAAGAACCTATGAGATGTAGCTAAAGTTGTTCTCAGAGAAAAATTTGTAACCCAAAATTCTTAGATTAATTAACAGAAGAAATCTAAAAAAAATTAAATAGTATATATGTGAACGTATATGTACATACCAATTTTTAAAAATCATTTCAACTTTTATTTTAGATTCAGATTCAGGGAGTACATGTGCAGGTTTGTTACCTGAGTATTTTGTGTGATGCTGAGGTTTGGGATGTCAAAGATCCCATCACCCAGATAGTGAGCATAGTACCAACAGTTTTTCAACCCTTCCCTCCCTCTCTCCCTGCTTCTAATAGTCTCCAGTGTCTATTTTTGCCATCTTTATGTTCATGTGTACCCGGTGTTTAGCTCCCACTTATAAGTGAGATGATACAGTGTTTGGTTTTCTGTGCCTGTGTTAGTTCACTTAGGATAATGGCCTCCAGCTGTCCATATTGCCGCAAAGGACATGTTTTTATTCTTTTTTATAGCTGCATAGTATTCCATGATGTATATGTACCACATTTTCTTTATCCAATCCACTGTTGACAGGCACCTCGGATGATTCTACGTCTTTGCTATTGTGAATAGTGCAGCAATGAACATGTGAATGCGTGTGTCTTTTGAGTAGAACAGTTTGTTTTCTTTTGGATATATACCCAGTAATGGGATTGCTGGGTTGAATGGTAGTTCTGTTTTAAGTTCTTTGAGAAATCTCCAAACTTCTTCTCACAATGGCTGCACTAATTTACATTCCCACCAGTGGTGTATAAGCATTCCCTTTGCTTCACAGCCTCACCAGCATCTGTTGTTTTTTGACTTTAATAATAGCTATTCTGACTGGTATGATATAGTATCTCATTGTGGTTTTGGTTTGCATTTCTCTGGTTATTAGTGATGTGGATCATTTTTTCATATATATGTTGGTCACTTGTATGTCTTTTTTGAGAAGTGTCTGTCATGTCTTTTGTCCACGTTTTTGTTTTTTGCTTTTTGTTTTTTGCTTGTTGCATAGTTTAAGTTCCTTATAGATTCTGGATATTAGACCATTGTCAGACGCATAGTTTGCAAATATTTGCTCCCATTCTGTAGATTATCTATTTACTCAGCTGATAGTTTCTTTTGCTGTGCAGAAAGTCTTTAGTTTAATTAGGCCCCACTCTTTTGTTTTTGTTACAATTGCTTTTGAGGACTTAGTCATAAATTTTTTCCAAGGCTGAAAATGGCCAGAATGGTGTTTCCAAGGTTTTCTTCTAGGTTCTTATAGTTTGAGGTCTTATGTCTAAGTCTTTAATCCATATTGAGTTAATTTTTGTATATAGTAAAAAGTAGGGGTCCAGTTTCATTCATCTGCATTTGGCTAGCCAGTTATCCCAGCACTATTTACTGAATAGGGAGTTCTTTCTACACTGCTTATTTTTGTCGACTTTGTTGAAGATCAGATGGCTGTAGGTGTGTGACATTATTTCTGGGTTCTCTATTTTGTTCCATTGGTCTATGTGTCTATTTTTGTACCAGTACCATGCTGTTTTGGTTAGTGCAGCCTTATAGTATAGTTTAAAGTTGGGTAATGTGATGCTTCCCACTTTATTGTTTTTGCTTAGGATTGCTTTGTCTATTCAGGCTCTTTTTTGGTTGCATATGAATTTTAGAATGTTTTTCTAATTCTGTAAAAAAATGATATTGCTAGTTTAACAGGAATATCATTGAATCTGTAGATTTCTTTGGGCAGTATGGCCATTTTAACAATATTTATTTTTTCAATCCATGAATGTGGAATGTTTTTCCATTTGTTTGTGTAATCTATTATTTCTTTCAGCAGTGTTTTGTAATTCTCCTGGTAGAGATGTCTTACCTCCTTGGTTAGATGTCTTCCTATGTATTTTATTTTTTGTGCGTGGCTGTTGTAAATAGATTGCATTCTTGATTTGGCTCTCAGTTTGAATGTTATTGGTGTAGAAAAATGCTACTGATTTCTGTGCATTGATTTTGAATCCTGAAACTTTACTGAAGTCGTTTATCGGTTCTCTAAACCTTTTGGCAGAGTCTTTAGGGTTTCCTACGTATAGAGTCATATTATCAGCAAAGAGAAATAGTTTTTCTTCTTTTCCTATTTGGATGCCTTTTATTTCTGTGTCTTGCCTGATTGCTCTGGCTAGGGCTTTACACATACTGATGTTTAAGTCAGTGATGGACTGCCTATATGACGGTGATCCTATAAGATTATAATGGAGCTGAAAAAATCCCTGTTTCCTAGTATTTACTGTACTATTTTAGAATGTACTCCTTCTGCTTATAAAAAAGAAAGCTAATGGTAAAAAGAGCCTTAGGCAGGTCCTTCAGGAGGTATTGCAGAAGAAGGCATTGTTATCATAGAAGATGACAGCCCCATGCGTGTTGTTTCCCCTGAAAACCTGCCAGTGGGACAAGTTGGGAAGGTGAAAGACAATGATAGTGATGATTCTGACCCATTGAAGGCTTAGACTAATGTGTATATTTGTGTCTTCATTTTTAATTTAAAGTGGTTTAAAAAGAAAACAAGATTAAAATAGAAAAAAGTTTATAGAATAAGAATATAACAAGAAAATATTTTGTACAGCTGTACAATGTGTTTCTATGTTAAGTGTCAAACAATTAAAGTTTAAAGCTAAGAGTGAAAACATTAAAAAATTTAAAATTTATAAAGTAAAATATACAGTAAGCTAAGGTTCTAAGGTTAATTTATTGAAGAAAGAAAACTATTCTTTAAATAGATTCAGTGTAGCCTAAGTGTATAGAGTTTATACAGTTTACAGTAGTGTACAGTAATGTCCTAGGACTTCACATTTAGTCACCACTCACTCACTGACTGACCCAGAACAACTTCCATTCCGGCAAGCTCCATTCATAGTAAGTGCTCTCTCTATATATACCAATTTTTATTATTTTATTCCATATTTTACTGTACATTTTCTATGGTTAAATATGTTTAGATACACAAATACTTAGCCTTGTGCTGCAATTGCCTACGCATTTAGTATAGTAGCATGCTGTACAGGTTTGTTGCCTAGGAACAGTAGGCTATATCATATAACCGAGGTGTGCAGTAGGCTATAGCATGTAGATTTGTGTAAGTACAGACATCTATGATGTTTGCACAATAATGAAATCCCCTAATTACACATTTCTCAGAATGTTTCCCTGTTGTTAAGCAACACATGACTGTATATATGTATATAAAGTAGTCTTTTCAAAGAACAAAATTTGGTTTTATTGATTTTTTCTATCATTTTTTGTTTTCTATTTCTTTTTTACTCTATTAGTTGTTTCTAATTTTGAGGGGTTTATTCTAACAGCTGAACTGGAATGCTTAGCTTTTTAACTTTTAAGTGGGTACATAAAGTGATACAGTTACCTTAGAGAGTAATGTGGCAGTTTCTAGTAAAGCCAAAGATGTTTATATCATAGTGCCGAAAAATAGTTTCAATCGTACTTAAACTCACTTCATACTTGTGCAAAAGTACAAAAAGAGTTGTACAAGATGTTCATATTAACATCATAAGAACCAAATATTACAAACGACATAAGTAGCCAGTAAGAGGAGAATGGATAGATAAATTGTGGTACGTTACTACAATGAAACACACACAGCAGGGAGAATGAATGAGCTATAGCTCCATGTATTAATATAGGTAACTTCCATGTTGAATGACATAAAGCACATCGCATAAAGCTACATACAGGCTAGTACCATGTATATTAAGTTTAAAATCATGCAAAACAGCACTATCTATATTTATAGGATGCATGTCTATGTAGTAAAAAGTATAAAGGTGTTCATGGGAATGATAAACAACAAATTCAGAATAATGCAACTTCAGAGAGTATAGAGAGAAGTACATACAGAGAAATATGTAATATTTTATTTAGATGAGTGATGAGTACATAAGTATTTTTAATCATAAATGTTTTACTTTTTTGGGTATCCAAGGTAGCAACGGAAACATTACTACATGAGGTATATACTAATTGAGAAGGAAAACTCTTAGATAAAACCTTTTATGATGATGGTAGTGGGGAAATGTTGGCATTTCAAAGGTAGTAAGATAATTTTTAATTGTTTGATCAGGCACAAAGTATAAAAAATATAATAAATTAGAATACTTTATATTCTAAATTCATAAACTTCAGTTTTATCTGTTTTAGCTTGAACTTCCTTGAAGCTTTTTACTCAGGAGTACAAAATAAGATAACATTGAGAAAGCTAAAACATTGTGTCCTTTTCTTTGCATTGCATTTGAAGCTTGAAAAATAGAGTTGTTTAAAAATGTAATGATCTGAGAGACGACTTCGTCCAATTCTCCCACCCCCTCCTTTTATAAATGTCACAGTGATACAATCATCCATCCATTCACCCTCCATCCATCTGTTCATTCAACCAATAAATGCCCAATATTGTGTCAATCATTGGGGTGGTTGAAGTGATGACAAAGAAATCATGGTCCCTTTCCTACAAGTCTAGAAGAAAGAACTTTAGGGAAGAAAACAGTAACATAACTGTATGGGTAGAGATATATTACAAATGCTTCAGCAGCACAGAAGAGGGAAGTAATAACTTGGTCAGTGGAGGTACTTTTCAGCTGTGTTTACTGTAAAGATTATAAAACATTCATTTTTATTAAATGGAGCCAGCAATTTTATTACTCATTTAGACGTATTTTATTTTTTTTTTGTCTCCTTTCTCTGATTTCTCACATT
>NC_045456.1:11638106-11661301 GCF_002776525.5 Piliocolobus tephrosceles | reverse complement strand
CCATTCTCCTGCCTCAGCCTCCTGAGTAGCTGGGACTACAGGCACCTGCCACCTCGCCTGGCTAGTTTTTTTGTATTTTTTAGTAGAGACGGGGTTTCACCATGTTAGCCAGGATGGTCTCCATCTCCTGACCTTGTGATCCGCCCATCTTGGCCTCCCAAAGTGCTGGAATTACAGGTTTGAGCCACCGCACCCGGCCTTTAATATAACTTTTATGTGACATGGGAGCCATTGTAAGAAAACAAACACCTAAAGAAATGATTAAACCTGTATATTTTTGTGCTGGGTTTCATGAAGAGTGTACGGTTATGGAGAAATATAACTGGACAATGAGTGTATGATCTAATGGTAATAAACTGGGGAAATTTAGCAAGGTCTGTTGGTTCTGATTCTTCTCTTTACACCTATGTCTTCAGAGATAAGGATGTTCCGCTGGGAATAGGGAGGGTGCCTCTCATTTGAGGGTCTCATGATGGTTTTACAGTCTGCTTTAGGGGAAGGTCAAAACCCTTCCTAGGTTTTATGACCTGCTCCAGAGGAGATGAGTAGTGTTTGGGGAGGGGGAGGTGAGAGTGGCCTTTCTACTTCTGCAGTTTTCTTAAATTGTTTCAACTTAAAATATTTTGGGAGTAGTGTGTCGAAACCCCATCAGCCAATCAATTCCAATTATGGGCTTCAGGATGAGGAGCCCGTCAGCATTTGCAGATCCACAGGTAATGGTTCAAAGGATAAGCAGGTGGGGAAAGGTGGCAGACAGATACCTCCTATAGGTCAGCACCTCCTTCTGCTCCTTAGACTGGTCTTCAGTGTTATGGCCGGTGTTTGAGTCATCCTGGCACCTCACAACTTTGCTTAGTTTCTTAAACATTCAATTGATATGAATACTCCTGACCCCCCATTCTCATTAACCCCATCTTCTCTTCCCATTTTCCCTCATATAATTTACTAATTTATTATGTTTATTGTTTAAGCCTTTGTCTCTTCTCTCTAGAATGTAATTTCCCGTAGGGCATTAATCTTTGGTCACTCCTTTCACTTTGGCCAAAAACTGGTCAGGAAATATTTGCTGAATTAAGTTTAATTAACTCTGACAGGATGAACATAAAATGGTTATTTTATTTGGAACAAATATTATTCCTGAAAAGCAAATGGAAAGAAGTACATATCAATTTTAAGTAATCTAAAATAAAATGTTAAAAAAAAATTTAAGACTAGTCAAGTTCAGTGGTCAGAAGGGGAGAAAGAGTAGAACAAGGAGTTTAATCTGTGAACAATCAATTGAGATAACTCACTACCTTTGGGCCAGCCAAAACATGTCTGATATAACAAAATTATTATAGAAGTGTGATGTGACAAGTCAGTTTATTAATATGTAGATTTTCCAATGATAAGTATGTGAGGTGAGGAATCTGTTAATTAGCTTGATTTAATTATTTCACAACATATACGTATATCAAAACATCACATTGTACATTGTAAATAAATATAGTTTTGTTAATTATATCCTAATAAAACTGGGGGATAAATTATTTTTAAAAATCTCTTTGCCTGACCTAACTCAATGAAGATAAGAGTTTGCCTGCTTTGGGTCGGTTTCTGAAGGCTTTTGGAGTGAACCAGAGAATGGGTTGATATGGTTTGGATGTTTGTCTCATCCAAATCTCATATTGACATATAATCCACAATGTTGGAGGTGGGGCTTAATGGGAGGTGTTTGATCGTGGAGGTGGAAGCCTCATGGCCTGGTACTTTCCTTGTGATAGTGAGTGAGTTCTCACAAGATCTAGTGGTTTAAAAGTGTGTGGTACCTCCCTGCACCCCTTTCTTGTACCTACTGTTGTCATTTGAGACACCTGCTCCCCCTTTGCCTTCTGCCGTGATTGGAAGCTTCCTGAGGCCTCACCAGAAGCCAAGCAGATGCTGGTGCCATGTTTCTTGTACAATCTGCAGAGCCACATGCCAATTAAACCTATTTTCTTTACACATTACCTAGCCTCAGGTATTTCTTTATAACAATGCAAGAACAGCCTAACATGTGACTAGAGGAAAATGTGGCCCAAGGGTTTGAGGCATGGGGGAGACTGTGTATAACAGGCCACATCTATCTTTTAGTTCATAAAAGGCCACAGGTCAGGAAGAAGCATGGCCAACTAGATAGGATGGAGGGGAATATGATGTTTCTGGGTGATAGGACTTAAATCTGATTTCATGTTTGCAATATGAATAATTAGACATTTTAGAAATTAGATTAGAAATGAGACACTTAAAACAATCAGTATTCTGTTTGGACTTTGTGGATATAGAATTCATCAGAGTTATAGTGAATAAAATAAAGGTAAAATTTCCCAAGTTCCTCCTCCTCCTCATTTTTTCTCCCCAAGTATTATCTTCTGTTAGCAGATTGATTTTTTATACTTCATTTTTAGAATTTTTACAAAGTTTGTATTGTTCAAACCATTTTATGTGTACAAGCTAAAAATTTGTACATAATATTTTAGAAATAAAATATCATTGTCAGGGCTAAGGGGAAAGTTCCCCTTTGCCCACTGAAGGTTTGCTGAAAATTCAACTCACAAAAATCAGAATAGGAGTAAAGGCATACACATTTAATTAACGTGTATACATGGGAGCCCAAAGGTACATGGAGAATTTTCTATTTTTATGCTTAGGTTCAACAAAATATGGTCAGTCATACAGAAATAGGATTGGACAAAAAGGGCTAATCTAATGCTATAGGGACCCTCTTTGGAACGGGGGTATTAGGACCTACAGTCAAAAAAGGTAGGTCAGATAATTTCTTAATGGCCAGTTTCTACACAGAAAGGTTGGGGGAAGAAGTTAGAGTAATATATTTCGGTGTTATGGTTGGCTTTTGGAAAGGAGGTTCTGGTTTCTTTGACCTGCCTTGGGGAAGATGGATTCTAGTTTCTATGACACCTTGGAGAGAATTGGAATGAGAAACAGGAGGGCAGGAGAAGGTCAAAGAGAAACTTTTGCTTTTCAGAATGCTTTTGAGGCTTTCATTTTTGGGGTATTGTTTTCTGAGTCCCGACATCATCAAACTGTACTGTAACTGTTACAACTATTTCATTTAATAAAATATAGATGTATCCACATCAGTACATGCTGGCAAACTTATTCTTTATGATGGCTATATAACATTTCATGATGTGAACATACCAAAATTTATTTACCAGTTCCTGTATTGATGGTTATATGGGGTGTTTCTATGTTTTATTATAACAAACAATGCTGTAATGATTATCTTTATTTGTTAGGAATTATGTCTATTCAAATGACTTACAAAATATAGTCTGTTTTAAAATAGAAGTTTCTTTGAGAATAAATTATGTTTTCTTTTTTGCCACTAAGTCCAATTTCTGGTGCTTATTTAAAAATCTTAGTATTATAAAATGCTTTGAAACAAAGAATAAAAACACTATACAGTAATTGTATGATGAATTTAATGTTTACATAATAAAGACAGGCATTTATTTTAATTACCCACATTTTGGCAGATGTCCCTTCTGCTTTCCTCTGTCAATTAGTTACATTACTGATGATGGTGTTTTTGAACAGAGCCTAATTTTGTCTCATCAGCATCACTGAGAAGAATCAAAATCACAATTACTATTTTTAGTTATTTCTCTTGTGTCATTTCTTACTTTTAGCATAAATGGAATCTATTTAAATATTTAGATCATGAATTTGGATTTGTGTCTGCTGTTCTGTGTGTTGTAAACTTGGAATTATGTTATATATTAATGATATATGTTAAGAAATGGTGAAAAACAACAAATTGCCCCCTTTTCATCAAGTCTTGTTGGGGCCTGAGATATTCTAAGAGAATGTGTTTTCAGATATAATAAATTATAGTTTACTTTCTGAAAGGCTCAAATATTTTAACCATTTTAATGAAAGTGATCCTAAATCAATATTAGTCGCCTCTTAGAGTGTTTGTTTTCTATTCCTAGTAACCACAAACAGTGGCTTAAAACAGCACATTTATTCTCTGAATTTCCATGGGTCAGGAAGTTGAGCACAGGTTAAGTGAGTCCTCTGTTCAGGATCTCATCAGGTTGCCACCAAGACGGTGACGAGCCTGGGGATCACCTTAGAATTCTGTCTTTCCATGATTATCTTCTCAGACTGTATTATACTTTATTTAATGAATTTTGAAAATGCCGAGCAACATGAATATCCATTCCCATACTTTGCTACTACATAGAGCACAATTCTCTATCAGCTCTTGAGTTACAGAAACAATCACTTCTGCCTTTGCCTTTTAATCTTTGCTTTAGGATTGGTTTCCAGAGGCCTGAGTTTACTAGATAGTTTATCACTAGATAAAAAATTAGTGGGAAGTGTTTATGTAAGCATCTGCATGTTATGCACACTAATTTTTTTGTTTCAGAGGGGAAGGGAGATTAAGGAAATCTGGCAATTTGGGGGTTGTAGTAAATAATTTTTAGGGGAAAATTAATGGTCTTGTAGAACATGTAGTGGCCCAGGACAAAGTCTCTTAGACCCACAGACCAGACAATGATTTGTGACAAAAGTCTGTCCATGTGCCTTGACAAACTTCAGTCTCTTTTCCCACTTAATCTGTGCTCAGTATCTTTTCTTGCAATATGAGTTAAGTTAACAAAAACTCCAGGAAGGAACCAGAGGCAATTGTTTTCCTCTTTGGCAAATCTGGACATGAGGCAGGTAAGGGAACTTTGGAGAACAACTTCAGTCTTTATTTTGGGAGAGACAAAAGATTGAGATATGGGGGAATGAGGGGATGTTAGAGAGACCTTGAATCGGCTTCTTCAGTCCAGCATGTCAAAGTGCCATATTTTGGGATGTTGGTTTCTGGGCCCCAACAAGAGTCAATCATCAAATAAAATGGCTTTAAGCTCATTGCAAGGTAAGTAGGAAAATAAATGCCAATAAATAAGAATTTTATACCATGATGTGGTGTACAAGTATATACACACACGTGTGCAAGTGTTTCTTATTTATGATGAAACAAAAGGTGATGAAACTAAAATGTCTAATTAAATATAATCATTAAGTTATTAGATGTGATTATATTTTAAATGATTAAAAGATGCATTTAGAGACTATTTCATTTTACTAAGTGAGTGATTTTTCATCCAGGGGTCATTTTGCAACCCCCTCTCCCGGCCCTGAGATATTTGGCGATGTCTGGAGACATTTTTCCTTGTCGCAACTGGGGGACAGGTTGCTTTTGGCAGCTAGTGAGTAGAGGCAAGGGATGCTGCTAAACATCCTGCGATCCACACAACAGCCCCCATATCAAAGAATTATCTAGGCCAATAGTCAATAGTGCTGGGGTTTAGAAACTGTACTAAGTGAAAAAAGCAGTCTCTAAGCCTATTTTATTTTATGTAATTTTTTACACTTTTAATAAGCTATCTTTATTGTTCATTTTAAACAATTGTATTATTCAAATATTTAACATTTATTGAGACATTTCTCCTGACTTAGTGTATGGACACCTTTTATAAATGCCCCACATGTGTTTAAGAGGAATGTACATTCTCTGTTCAGGAGTCTAAATATACTAAATAAAAAGTGTATCTAATATTAGATCTAAATCCTTACTAACTTGTATGTGCTTGATCTAATAATGGTGTGTTGAAATCTCTCTTATTGTTTTGTTCAAGTTTTATTTGCAGTTCAATCGCTAAAACTTTTGGAACTATTTTGTTAGGTACATACAAATTCATGATTATCCTATCTTGTTGAAGTGTTGTTCCCTTCATCATAATTTGGTGTACTTTTTTATCCCTACTCATAATACTTCATCTAATGTATTTTTGCCTGATAGTACTATTGCTATAATTTTTTTTTCAACTTTTATTTTAGATTCAGGTGGTACATGTGTAGGTTTGTCAACTGGTTATATTGTGTGATGATGAGGTTTGGGGTATGAATGAACCTGTCACCCAGGTACTGAGCGTAGTACACAACAGTTTTTCAATCCTTGTCCCCCTTCCTCCTGCCCCCCATAGTAGTCCACAGTGTCGATTGTTGCCACATTTATGTCCATGCATACCCAATGTTTAACTCACACTTATAGTGAGAATATGCAATATTTGGTTTTCTGTTCCTGCATTAAATAATGTAGGATAATGGCCTCCAGCTGTATCCATGTTGCTGCAAAGAACATGATTTTGTTCTTTTTTATAGTGGGGTGGTATTGCATAGTGTAATACACCATATTTTTAAAAATCCAATCCACCATTAATGGGCACTTAAGTCAATTCCATGTCTGCTATTGTGAATAGAGTAGCAATGAACATGTGAGTGTATGTGTCTTTTTGGTAGAGTGACACTACTGGGTATCTATCCTTTGGCTGGCTTTTGGAAAAGGGATTCTGGTTTCTATGACCCACCTTGTGAAAGACAGATTCTAGTTTCTTTGACACCTTGGAGAGAATGGGAGTGAGAGGCAGTATCATTTCTTAACATATATCATTAATATCTATCCTTTGGTAGATACCCAGTAGTGGGATTGCTGGGTCGAATGGTAGTTCTGTTTTAAATTCTTTAAGAAATCTCTTGACTGCTTTCTATAGTGGCTGAACTAATTTATATTCTCACAGCTGTGTATAAACGTTCCCTTTATCCACAGCCTCACTAGGAACTGTTTTGTTTGTTGTTGTTGTGTGTTTTTTTTTAATTTTAATAATAGCTATTCTGACTGGCAGGAGATGGTATCTCATTGTGGTTTTGATTTGCATTTCTGTGATGATTAATAATGTTGAGCATTTTTTCATATGCTGTTGCCTGCTTATATATCTCTTTTTTTAATTGAGGTATCCACATCTTTTGCATGTTTTTTAATGGGCAAAGCTATTTTAAATAATGATTCCAATACTGTGAAAAAAGCCCCAACTATATATTTTCCTAGCTGTTTATATAATGTATCTATAAAGGATGAGACTTCCCCCCACTATCTATAAGATAAGAACATTATTTTACATAAAAGTTAGTGCTGAATAGATCATTGGCCTGGAATGAAAGAGTCAATCCATGAAGTTGCCTCACTTCTCCTTGCTCACTTGTCTTTACCTGTTGTGTGTATCTGGTCTTCCTGTCTCCCTGTTCATCTAACATCAGTTTTAAAATTGTACACTTTGTAGTCGCTACTCTCCTACATAGTTATTATATGTATTATTTGTGTTTACATGTAATGAGTCAGGATTATATATGTAATTTAATGTGCTGTGTATCTGAATCTGCTGCTGCACTTTTTTCTCTGATCCAATGCTATTTAGGAATAGTAACAATTTATTTTCCTGCATAATACTTACTATGTGCCTCACTAAATCCTCCTGTGTGGTAGATAAGATTAGGCTATTACAGTGGAGGAAAAAATAATTTTCCCTCTACCCTTCCAAGTTCTTGGTTGGGGGCTCTATGCTAAAAGACAGACTAACAAAATAAAGACAAGTTTATTAATGTGTTTATCTGTTTATCTCAAGTATATGTGGGAGATGCCCAGGAAAATGAGTGAATGTCAAAGAAGTGGCTTAGAGCTTGGGTTATATAGCATCTTCAGCTAAAAGAAAGAAAGAGGACTCATCAAGATGGCTGAATAGGAACAGCTCCAGCCTCCAGCTCCCAGCGTGAGCAACACAGAAGATGGGTGATTTCTGTATTTTCAACTGAGGTACCGGGTTCATCTCACTGGGGCATGTCAGACAGTTGATGCTGGTTCATGGGTGCAGCCTGACCAGCGAGAGCTGAAGCAGGGCGAGGCATCACCTCACCTGGGAAGCACAAGGGGGAAGGGAATTCCTTTTCCTAGCCAAGGGAAACTGAGACACACAACACCTGGAAAATTGGGTAACTCCCACCCTAATACTGCACTTTACCAAGGGTCTTAGCAAACGGCACACCAGGAGATTATATCCCACACCTGGCCCAGAGGGTCCCACGCCTACAGACCCTTCCTCATTGCTAGCACAGCAGTCAGAGATCTAACTGCAAGGCAACAGCAAGACTGGGAGAGGGGCACCTGCCATTGCTGAGGCTTAAGTAGATAAACAAAGCCTCCAGGAAGCTTGAATTGGGTGGAGCCCACCACAGCTCAAGGAGGCCAGCCTGCCTCTGTAGACTCCACCTCTCAGGACAGGGCATAGCTAAACAAAAAGCAGCAGAAACCTCTGCAGATGTAAAAGTCCCTGTCTGACAGCTTTGAAGAGAGCAGTGGTTCTCCCAGCACAGAGGTTGAGATCTGAGAACAGACAGACTGCCTGCTCAAGTGGGTCCCTGACCCCTGAGTAGCCTAACTGGGAGACATCCCCCACTAGGGGCAGACTGACACTTCACACCTCACATGGCTGGGTACACCCTGAGGCGAAGCTTCCAGAGGAAGAATCAGACAGCAGCACTCGCTGTTCAGCAATATTCTATCTTCTGCAGCCTCCGCTGCTGATACCCAGGTAAACAGGGTCTGGAGTGGACCTCAAGCAAACTCCAACAGACCTGCAGCTGAGGGTCCTGACTGTTAGAAGGAAAACTAACAAACAGAAAGGACACCCACACCAAAACCCCATCAGTACTTCACCATCATCAAAGACCAAAGGCAGATAAAACCACAAAGATGGGGAAAAAGCAGTGCAGAAAATCTGGAAATTCAAAAAATCAGTTCATCTCCCCCTCCAAAGGAACGCAGCTCATCACCAGGAACGGAACAAAGCTGGGCGGAGAATGACTTTGACAGTTGAGAGAAGAAGGCTTCAGTTAACCAAACTTCTCAGAGCTAAAGGAGGAACTATGTAACGCTTTTCATTTTAAAGAAACGCTATGTTTCTTTTAGTGCAAAGAAACTAAAAACCTTGAAAAAAGAATAGATGAATGGATAACTAGAATAATCAATGCAGAGAAGACCTTAAAAGAACTGATAGAGATGAAAACCATAACACAAGAACTACGTGACAAATGCACAAGCTTCAGTAACCGACTCGATCAACTGAAAGAAAAAGTATCAGTGATTAAAGATCAAATGAATGAAATGAAGCGAGAAGAGAAAGAAGTGTAGAGAAAAAAGAGTAAAATGAAATGAACAAAGCCTCCAAGAAATATAGGATTATGTGAAAAGACCAAATCTATGTCTGATTGGTGTGCCTGAAAGTGAGGGGAAAATGGAACCAAGTTGGAAAATACTCTGCAGGATATCATCCAGGAGAACTTCCCCAACCTAATAAGGCAGGCCAACATTCAAATACAGGAAATACAGAGAACGCCACAAAGATACTCCTCGAGAAGAGCAACTCCAAGACACATAATTGTCAGATTCACCAAAGTTGAAATGAAGGAAAAAATGTTAAGGGCAGCCAGAGAGAAAGGTCGGATTACCCACAAAGGGAAGCCCATCAGACTAACAGCAGATCTCTCAGCAGACACTCTCCAAGCCAGAAGACAGTGGGGGCCAATGTTCAACATTCTTAAAGAAAAGAATTTTCAACCCGGAATTTCATATCCAGCCAAACTAAGTTTCATAAGTGAAGGAGAAATAAAATCCTTTTCAGACAAGCAAATGCTTAGAGATTTTGTCACCACCAGGCCTGCCCTACAAGAGATCCTGAAGGAAGCACTAAACATGGAAAGGAACAAGAGGTACCAGCCATTGCAAAAACATGTCAAAATGTAAAGTCCATCGATGCTAGGAAGAAACTTCATCAACTAGCGAGCAAAATAACCAGCTAATATCATAATGACAGGATCAAGTTCACACATAACAATATTGACCTTAAATGTAAATGGACTAAATGGTCCAATTAAAAGACACAGACTGGCAAATTGGATAGAGTCAAGACCCATCACTTTGCTGTATTCAGCAGACTCATCTCACATGCAGAGACGCACATAGGCTCAAAATAAAGGGGTGGAGGAAGATCTACCAAGCAAATGGAAAACAAAAAAAGCAAGGATTGCAATCCTAGTCTCTGATAAAACAGACTTTAAACCATCAAAGATCAAAAGAGACAAAGAAGCTCATTACATAATGGTAAAGGGATCAATTCATCAGGAAGAGCTAACTATCCTAAATATATATGCACCCAATACAGGAGCACCCAGATTCATAAAGCAAGTCCTTAGAGACTTACAAAGAGATTTAGACTCCCATACAATAATAATGGGAGACTTTAACACCCCACTGTCAACATTAGACAGATCAACGAGACAGAAAGTTAACAAGGATATCCAGGAATTGAACTCAACTCTTCACCAAGCGGACCTAATAGACATCCACAGAACTCTCCACCCCAAACCAACAGAATATACATTCTTCTCAGCACCACATTGCACTTATTCCAAAACTGACCACATAGTTGGACGTAAAGCACTCCTCAGCAAATGTAAAAGAACAGAAAGTATAACAAACTGTCTCTCAGACCACAGTGCAATCAAACTAGAACTCAGGACTAAGAAACTCAATCAAAACCACTCAACTACATGGAAACTGAACAACCTGCTCCTGAATGACTACTGGGTACATAACGAAATGAAGGCAGAAATAAACATGTTCCTCGAAACCAATGAGAACAAAGATACAACATACCAGAATCTCTGGGACACATTTAAGGGAGTGTGTAGAGGGAAATTTATAGCACTAAATGCCCACAAGAGAAAGCAGGAAAGATCTAAAATTGACACCCTAACATCACAGTTAAAAGAACTAGAGAAGCAAGAGCAAACACATTCAAAAGCTAGCAGAAGGCAAGAAATAACTAAGATTAGAACAGAACTGAAGGAGATAGAGACACAAAAAACCCTCCAAAAAATCAATGGATCCAGGAGTTGGTTTTTTGAAAAGATCAGCAAAATTGATTGACCGCTGGCAAGACTAATAAAGAAGAAAAGAGAGAAGAATCAAATAGACGCAATAAAAAATGATAAAGGGGATATCACCACCAATCCCACAGAAATACAAACTACCATCAGAGAATACTATAAACACCTCTACGCAAATAAACTAGAAAACCTAGAAGAAATGGATAATTTCCTGGACACTTACACTCTCCCAAGACTAAACCAGGAAGAAGTTGAATCCCTGAATAGACCAATAGCAGGCTCTGAAATTGAGGCAATAATTAATAGCCTACCAACCAAAAAAAGTCCAGGACCAGATGGATTCACAGCCGAATACTACCAGAGGTACAAGGAGGAGCTGGTACCATTCCTTCTGAAACTATTCCAATCAATAGAAAAAGAGGGAATCCTCCCTAACTCATTTTATGAGGCCAACATCATCCTGATACCAAAGCCTGCCAGAGACACAACAAAAAAAGAGAATTTTAGACCAATATCCCTGATGAACATCGATGCAAAAATCCTCCATAAAATACCGGCAAACCAAATCCAGCAGCACATCAAAAAGCTTATCCACCATGATCAAGTGGGCTTCATCCCTGGGATGCAAGGCTGGTTCAGCATACACAAATCAATAAATGTAATCCAGCATATAAAGAGAACCAAAGACAAAAAACACATGATTATCTCAATAGATGCAGAAAAGGCCTTTGACAAAATTCAACAGCCCTTCATGCTAAAAACTCTCAATAAATTTGCTATTGATGGAACATATCTCAAAATAATAAGAGCTATATATGGCAAACCCACAGCCAATATCATACTGCATGGGCAAAACCTGGAAGCATTCCCCTTGAAAACTGGCACAAGACAGGGGTGCCGTCTCTCACCACTCCTATTCAATATAGTGTTGGAAGTTCTGGCTAGGGCAATCAGGCAAGAGAAAGAGAGGGTATTCAGTTAGGAAAAGAAGAAGTCAAATTGTCCCTGTTTGCAGATGACATGATTGTATATTTAGAAAACCCAATCATCTCAGCCCAAAATCTCCTTAAGCTGATAAGCAACTTCAGCAAAGTCTCAGGATACAAAATCAATGTGCAAAAATCACAAGCATTCTTATATACCAGTAACAGACAAACAGAGAGCCAAATCATGAATGAACTCCCATTCACAATAGCTTCAAAGAGAATAAAATACCTAGGAATCCAACTTACAAGGGATGTAAAGGACCTCTTCAAGGAGAACTACAAACCACTGCTCAGTTAAGTAAAAGAGGCCACAAACAAATGGAAAAACATACCATGCTCATGGATAGGAAGAATCAATATTGTGAAAATGGCCATGCTGCCCAAGGTAATTTATAGATTCAATGCCATCCCCATTAAGCAACCAGTGACTTTCTTCACAGAATTGGAAAAAACTGCTTTAAAGTTCATATGGAACCAAAAAAGACCCCTCATTGCCAAGACAATCCTAAACCAAAAGAACAAAGCTGGAGGCATCACGCTACCTGACTTCAAACTATACTACAAGGCTACAGTAACCAAAACAGCATGGTACTGGTATCAAAACAGATATATAGACCCATGGAACAGAACAGAGCCCTCAGAAATAATACCACACATCTACAACCATCTGATCTTTGACAAACCTGAGAAAAACAAGAAATGGGGAAAGGATTCCCTATTTAATCAATGGTGCTGGGAAAATTGGCTAGCCATAAGTAGAAAGCTGAAACTGGATCCTTTCCTTACTCCTTATACAAAAATTAATTCAAGATGGATTAGAAACTTAAATATTAGACCTAAAACCATAAAAACCCTAGAAGAAAACCTAGGTAATACCATTCAGTACATAGGCATGGGCAAAGACTTCATGACTAAAACACCAAAAGCAATGGCAGCAAAAGCCAAATTTGATAAATGGGATCTGATTAAATTAAAGAGCTTCTGCACAGCAAAAGAAACTACCATCAGAGTGAACAGGCAACCTACAGAATGGGAGAAAATTTTTGCAATCTACTCATCTGACAAAGGGCTAATATCCAGAACCTATAAAGAACTCAATCAAATTTACAAGAAAGAAACAACCCCATCAAAAAGTGGGCAAAGGATATGAACAAACACTTCTCAAAAGAAGACATTCATGCAGCCAACAGACACATGAAAAAATGCTCATCATCACTCGCCATCAGAGAAATGCAAATCAAAACCACAATGAGATACCATCTCACACCAGTTAGAATGGCAGTGATTAAAAAATCAGGAAACAACAGGTGTTGGAGAGGATGTGGAGAAATAGGAACAGTTTTACACTGTTGGTGGGACTGTAAACTAGTTCAGCCATTGTGGAAAACAGTGTGGCGATTCCTCAAGGATCTAGAACTAGAAATACCATTTGACCCAGTCATCCCATTACTGGGTATATACCCAAAGGATTATAAATCATGCTGCTATAAAGACACATGCACACGTATGTTTATTGCGGCACTATTCACAATAGCAAAGACTTGGAATCAACCCAAATGTCCATCAGTGACAGACTGGATTTAGAAAATGTGGCACATATACACCATGGAATACTATGCAGCCATAAAAAAGGATGAGTTTGTGTCCTTTGTAGGGACATGGATGCAGCTGGAAACCATCATTCTCAGCAAACTATCACAAG
The DNA here is from genome assembly GCF_002776525.5 of Piliocolobus tephrosceles. Classification (NCBI taxonomy): domain Eukaryota; kingdom Metazoa; phylum Chordata; class Mammalia; order Primates; family Cercopithecidae; genus Piliocolobus; species Piliocolobus tephrosceles. The sequence continues at coordinate 11,647,795 of NC_045456.1, read as the reverse complement.
AACAGAAAACCAAACACCGCGTGTTCTCACTCATAGGTGGGAATTGAACAATGAGATCACTTGGACACAGGAAGTGGAACATCACACACCAGGGCCTATTGTGGGGAGGGGACAGGGGGTAGGGATAGCATTAGGAGATATACCTAATGTAAATGTTAATCGGTACAGCACACCAACATGGCACATGTATACACATGTAACAAACCTGCACGTTGTGCACATGTACTCTAGAACTTAAAGAATAATATTTAAAAAAAAAAGAAAGAAGTGTGTGGCAGTCAAGTTATGGGAAGGTGACCAGGAAAAACACAAGAATAAGGTTTATTATGCAGACTTAGGTGAGTGAGTCTCTAGTGATTTAGTTGTCCTTCTGTTTCTGGTATAGAGAGGAAGGCACCCTTACAAATGGGAGATTTCCTTTATCTGTGTAAATTTCCCTTACAACGGGGTGACTTCTACTCTGTTTTCAGGGCTCTCTTTATCTGCAGTTTCTCAAAATAATCAGCTCAAAATAATTCTTATGCAAAAGAGACATATTTTGGGGTGTCATAATCTGGTCTCCTACAGTACCCATTGGAGAGATTAGGTAAGTGGTAAAGAGAGAGATGAAGTTCACCAATTAGGAAGATATAGAAATGAGTGGCGAAATAGAGTCCTAAAATTTGGAGAAAAAACACAAAGAAGCAGACAAATAAAACAGAAAAAAAGTAAGTCATGTTTAATTTATGATTGCCACATGCTAAATGCAGGTGGTATTTATTTGGAAGCTCAAAAATGAAATCTTACATTTTATAGTAAGAATAAATATGATTATAGGGGTATTTGCTTTTTAAAATCCATTTTAAAATAATTTCCTTATTTTCATGCATTTTTCTGTTTCATTATATTGAAGAACATTATTGTTACCCCAAAAACTCAAGGTCAAACATGTATTTATTATAAGTTAAGGTGTGTTGAGCTGATATTAGGAAGATTTCACTAAAATATATTTTGATCTAATTTGAGGAGACTAATGTTCTTATGCTCAGAAAGATATGAAACACAATTTGTATCTGAATGCATTTAGAAGACACAAATAAATAAGTCTCTATTAAGTCTAGTAGCCTTAAAATTTTTAATTAATAAACTAAAACTTGATGTAAAATACCAGAGTGTAGTCATAGGAATAAAATATAATTACACTTTCCTGGCCTCCTCCTGCCCTGAGCTCCACTGTGATTTTACTGTTTCCATACAACCTCTGTGTGTATACATAAATGCTCATGCACTAATTTTTTTTCATTACTGGAACAATTCTGGGAAACATTTCACTAGACAATGTATTGCAGTTATCTTTTTTCAGTACATACAAATGCATTTTGCTGTTTTGTAGCTTTATGGTATTGCTAAATATGTAACAAATTTAAACATCAATATAGATTATTTGGGTGAAAATACCCAATTTTCTCAATGTTGAGTCTTCCCTTCCAGTCTCTCTTTTAATTCAATCTTTTAAAATAAACTTTAACATTTTATAATTTTATTCATAGAGGGCCACCACATTTCTTGTTAAGCTATTCCTAATACTTTATTTTTGTTTTTTGAGACAGGGTCTCACTCTGTCACCTAGGCTGGAGTGCAGTGGCGCAATCTCGGCTCACTGCAACCTCTGCCTCCCAGACTCGTCATTCTCCCTCCTCAGCAGTGTTTTAGTATTTGTTTTTTTTCTTCATGTTTGGTGGGTGGGTGGATAGATAAATGTGTGGAGCAGAGGTTGTTTGTGCTGTTGTCAAAAAGCTCTGTATTTTTTTTCTAATTATATTTTCTAATTGGTTATTGGTGGTTATAAGGCAACGTTGGTTTTATAAGATTTTCTGTCTCACATGTTACTGAGTTTTGTTAGTTTTACTGATTTTTCTATTGAGCTGCTAGAATTTTCTAGGCAGAAAATTTGTGTAAGAATATTATGACAAAAACAGTTATGGCCATTTCCCAATGTTTATGCTTATATTATTTATATATTAAATCATATAGGACTTCCAGTCCAATGTTGATTAGTTGAGATGAGAATGGGTATCTTTGCCTTATTAATGGCTTTATGGCACTGCTTCTAATATTCTATCACCAAGAGTGATGTTTATCATAGATTTCTGGTAGACACCTTTATTCAAATTAAGAATGCTGCTGGGCATGGTGGCTCATGCCTGTAATTCCAGCACTTTGAGAGGCCAAGGTGGGAAGATAGCTTGAGCCCAGGAGTTTGAGACCAGCCTGGACAACATAGGCAGACCCCGGTCTCTACAAAAATACAAAAATTAGCTGGGTGTGGTGGTTTATGCCTGTGGTCCCAACTACTTGGGAGGAAGAGGTGGGAAGATCACTTGGACCTGGGAGGTCGAGTCTGCAACGAGCCATGATTGCACCACTGCACTCCAGCCTTGGCAACAGAGTGAGACTCCATTTCAAAAAAAAAAAAAAAAAAAAGAGAGAGAGAATGTTTTTCACCATTCCTATATTTGTTTTTCTTAAAGAACAGATATTGAAATTTATCAGATGCTTTTTATTATTTACTGAAAAGATAATAAGCTTTTCTGCTTTAACAGAGTAATGCAGTTAAATCCATATATACATTGAAAAATAATGATTGCATTGTTATTCAACATAGAGAGACCCCATCAGTACAAAAAATAAAAATAATTATCCAGGTGCAGAGGCACATGCCTGTAGTCCTAGCCACTCATGAGGCTGAGGTGGCAGGATCAATTGAGCCTAGGAGTTTGGGGCTGCAGTGAGCCAGGCTTGCAGCGCTGTACTCCAACCTGGGTGACAGAGCAAGATCCTAACTCTAAGCAAACGACAAAACCCATCTATGCCTTTGTGGGGTTAATTTTGACTACCCTTTCCAATTCTTCTTTGGTTATTTCACAATTTATGCTATTTGTATCTCCTTATTTTGCAAATTTATATTTTCATAGAAAACTGTTTATTTCATCTAGGTTTTCAAATTTATTAGTGTCATGTGTGGTGAAAAACAAATGGATTCACTTTTGTTTTGATAAAGACATCTAAATTTCACCCAGACTATAATATCGCACTTCATTCTGCTTAAAATACTTTAAGTTTGTGGGCTGAATTTCCAGTGAACCTTCCATACATCTATATGTGCCTGTCAATTCAAAAGCAATTGACACATTGGCATTCTTGGCTCTTCTGTACTTAGCTGTAAGCCAGGAAGTTGCGTCTTTGAAAGTCAACTGTATTTGTGCATCACAGAATTGTTCGTGGCAAACCATATTATTTTTGGACCACTAATTATTCCAGGCATTGTTCTAGGTACTTTACATATATAATCACTGATATTGCACAAATGATATAATATGTACTTAAGGCAATATTGTATTTCTTCAACATTCCAGGACAAGTTTGTGTCAGAGTTGGGATTTGAACCAAATTTTGTGGCAGCAAGAGAAATTTCATAAGAGAGTACCATATCCCTGGCACAGATTTGAATTGTTATAGAACTAGAGCTTTTTAGGGATCTAGATATATCTGTATACTCCGAGAATATGCCTCTTGGGCCTATTTTAAGCCTGGCAGACATTTGGCCAGGAAATGTGTCTGATGTGTGACTTACTAGTCAGGTGTCTTTTTCTAGAGGTGAATGAAGGCATGTTTTAAATCCGTTACTGAAAATACTTGAATGTAGAGCTTTAGAATTGTTGATAATCAAAGTGAGGTGCAGATAAGTGAAAAGTGTGGTACACTGAGGGTAATCTGTGCAGGAATAAGAAATTCATCATCCACATTATTATGTGATTCCTCGAGTTCTTACAAAGGAAACAGGTTATAGGAATCCCTGACAATATATCCTGGGAGAAAATTTATTCTGGAGCTTTATGTAGTAATTAGTTGAGCTCCAAAACAATTGAAAGTGTTCATTTCAGTGGATTGATGTAACAGTTTTTAATAAAGATTACTAAAAATTTTCTGTCTCGTGTAACATTGATGGGCTCATTTGTGAAGGAAGGAATATGGTTTGAACTCTCCAGGTTAGTAATAAGTACACAGAATCCATATGATTTTTAAATGTCAGTGTGCATATTAATAATATCCATTTACTAAAGGAAGAGAAGGCAATTAACATAAAAATAGAGTAATTAAGCTTGTGTAGTTTGTTAAAGGACGTAAAGATTCCTACTTGCAAATCCTATTGAATACTATTGATATCATTCTCAGCTGGCAAATTGAGTGGGTCTTATAACTTTTAAGAAGCCAGTGAATACTAGAAGGAAATAAATCACTGAACCTTTAAACAGATTTCTGTATGAGCTCCAGGTATTCTGGTTTATCCCTTTCAAACAGGCCTTTCCTGGCCAGGCTTAGGTGCTGAGCCACTGCGAGAAGCAGGTGGCTGAAAATGCACAGTGACTCATGGTAGAAGAAAGGAGGAAAGGGAGAGTGTTTCCAGCCAATGCCAAACAGTGACTGTTGACAATTTCATATTGTCATCAGGGGAACCAAGGCTTATTCAGATGCCTATTTCAGAACCTAGGACAGTTCCACTGAAAAGGCGCAGGCGGGCGGGCTGGCTGACTAGATGGATCAGGCCTGGCTGCCTGATGGCTATATTCTTCTTTCTTCCCTCTCCACTTCTATCTCAACCCTTGAGGCTGCATATTGAATGTGAGTAGCTCTTCTGGCTTCGTGTGTTACTGCAGCAGTCTGCCTACTGTGGCTGTTCTTGTTTCTGCTTTTGGTTTGGTGGTTCAAGGCTATCTTTGATGATTATTTTGAACAAAGCATTCCCTAAATACTAATATTCCAGCAGTAGATGGGGACATAGACACACCTTATGATTTGTCCTTGGTTTTTATACCTTGAAGGAAGGCTTTCTTTTTATCAAAGTAATTTTAATGTTTATATGTTTAGTAATCCAAATTTGTACTTTGGAATTATGTGAGAAATTACTCATTTTTTTTCAGTCTATATGTCTCATTTATGTTGTAGTTCTAGTGTTACTCATTATTGTTTCACAAATCAGCCACTAATGTTTAAACATTTAAATCTAACTCTATTCCTTCCTCGTCTGGGAACTATATCATGTCACAGCTATTGGGTTAAATATGAGATATTTCATGTGTTTCAGAAACTGAAATCATTTGGTTGGGGTCCCAGATTAACTTGTTAGATAAAAATATCCTGCAGTGAATTAAGTTTCAGCAAGTTTCCAATTTTGTTTCCTTCTCCTGCTATTTTTATTAACTCAAATAAATTAAATTTTCTTCCAAAAAAATAATACCCACCCCAGATCCTTCTTTTAGGATGTCTATTCAAGTCATCTTCTGTTCCCAAAATATACACTATGTGGTTTTAGGATCTTTATCCATGTGTAGGAGTAAAGTGATGTGGCACTAATATCAGATTTGAAGGGGTGTTACCTAGGAAACAAATCAGATTCTAAGACTGTCTTTTCTGTAATCTTTCATGATTGGAGATAAACCCTTGAAATTTAACTTCCCAAGAATACGTCTTTTTGCGAGCATGATGTGCACAGGAACAATGGAAGGGATCAATTAAACAAATATATTTGTTGGGATGTTCATTATTTCTTTTCTGCTTTTTGCCCTTTAAACAACTTGAGTTCTCTTTGCATTTTAACAAATATAACTACTTTGGGTATGTTCATGGGGGTAGGAAGAATTTAATTACAGAATATTTAGGTTTTTAAATGTTTTGGGTATTTGAAAGTGAACAAAATGTAGGGAATTCATATATTATAGACCACCTAAGTTCCCCAAATAATGTTTTATTATAGGTTTTCTAAAAAAAAACTGGATGATTTTTTTATAAGAACACTGTATTTTAGGCATCATTTGGGAGCAAACCCTATTGTAAAACTCAAACTATAGTTTCTATAGTTTGTATTCCAAATACCTAAAAAACAGAGCTAAACAAAATAAAACACAAACAGAGCAGCAGTCCCAACAAGTTTTTTTTTTTTTTTTTTTTTTTTTTTTTTTTTTGAGACATAGTCTCTTTCCGTCACCCAGGCTGGAGTGCAGTGGTGCAATCACAGCTCACTGAAATCTCTGCCTCCTGGGTTCAAGCAATTCTCCTGCTTCAGCCTCCCAAGTAGCTGGGACTACAGGAGCGTACCACCATGCCCAGCTAATTATTTTTTTGTATTTTTAGTGAGACGGAGTTTCACCATGTTGGCCAGGATGGTCTCAATCTCGACCTCGTGATCCACCTGCCTCAGCCTCCCAAAGTGCTGAGATTACAGGCAGGAGCCACCGTGCCTGGCCAGCAGTACCATAGTTTTAAGGAAGCACTGAACTCCATGACACGTTTAGTGCACAGTGAACATCTTTCACACGAGAAGATCGGAAGATAGCCACCACACCTTTGATCCCCTGTTCTCCACTGGCCTTGCAGACAATATCCAGTTCCCAGAAATTCCTGTGGCCAGCAGGGATGCTCACCCATCTGTTTTTGGTCACTGAAAGCCAAGAACAAATTTTTTTTTTTTTTTTTGAGATAGGGTCTCACTCTATTTCCCAGGCTGGAGTGCAATGGTACAATCTTGGCTCACTGCAACCTTCGCCTCCCAGGTTCACGTGATTCTCCTGCCTCAGCCTCCCAAATAGCTGAGATTACAGGTGTGCATCACCATGCCTGGCTAATTTTTGTATTTTTAGTAGAGACGGGGCTTCATCATGTTGGCCAGGCTGGTCTCAAACCCCTGACCTTGTGATCTGCCTGCCTCACCCTCCCAAAGTGCTGTGATTACAGGCACGAGCCACTGTGTCTGGCCAGTGGAGATACTTTCAATGAAAAAAAAATTGTGTATTCTCAAGTTCTGTTATAGTTTTGGCATGCCCAAGTTTCTGATCTGATTACTCAATATTGTACATCTTTCCCCCTATTTTCACAGTACTTGAGTGTTGTATAGGCATAGTAATGGCCCTGCAGAGATGTTCATGTCCTAATCCCAGAATCAGTAAATATGTTACCTCATATGTCAAAGGGAATCTGCAGACACGATTAAGCTAAGAATCTTGAGATGGGGAGATAGATTACCCTGGATCATCTGGATGGACTCCATGTCATCCTGAGGGTCCTTATAAGAAGGAGGCAGGAGGGTCAGTGTCAGAGAAAGATGAAAGCAGAGGTGAGAGAGGGAGAGGGGAGTGATTTGAAGATGCTATGCTGCTGGCTTTGCTAATGAAGGAAGGGACCATAACCTGAGGAATGTGGGTGGCCTCTAGAAGCTGAAAAAGGCAATGAAATAGATTCTCTCCTAGAGACTCTGGACAAAACACAGTGCCACTGACACCTTGACCTTGGCCCAGTGAAACCCATTTTTGACTTCTGGCCTTCAGAAGTGTAAGAAAATAAATCAACACTGCTTTAAGCTACTAAATTTGTGATAATCTGCTATAGCAGTAAGAAGAAACTAATGCAATAACAATTTTGTTTTTTTTTTTCCAAATGAAAGCTACTTTTCTCTGATTATAATAAGTTCAGATTTTTAAAAATATTTACTCTTCAGAAAAACTATAAAGGGAGGAAGGAAACCATCACTTGGGGAACATAACAGACCTATTGACAACTAATCTGTGTTGTTACCTTTTGACCCTCAAGCTCCTCCCCTTCTCTGCTTTCCCACTGCTGAAGTCTATGTATGCATTATGACAGAGTATGTTTAAATGAAACTGTGGAACTAGGCTATTTATTTTTCTAACTTTCTTCTTAACTGTGAACTCTTAGAGCTTGGTTTTCTTTGGTTTTATTGCTGACTTTTATCAAAATTCTTAACACACAGTAGATCAATAATTGGTTAACTTGTTGATTAGTTGATTAATGGATTGAATGCTATTAAAACAGAGCACTCTATATAAATATCCATTAAGTATCAAATGTAATGTTTAGTGAATATTTGTTGAGTATCTACCATATGTCAGACTAAATTCTAGGTACTTTATAAGAAAAAATAAACTTTCTGCTCCTGAAGTGCTTACATCTGGAGGGTATACACTGACAATAAACAAATAGACAAATATTAATCAATACACAATCTCTCCAGCAGTAATCTGTGTTTTGAAGAAAAATCAAGAGCATGTAGAATGAAGAGTGTTGGGTTGAGGGTTTTTATATAGGGAGGTTGGGAAAGCCCCTCCAATAACGTAACATTTGAGTGGAACTGAAAGAAAATGAGGTACTGAGAAATACCATTTTCTCAGCCAAGGGCAAGGTCCTTGAGCCAGGAGGATGCTTTGCAGGTTCAATGACATATAAAGAGATGCTTGTGGAGGTAAGCCTTGCAAGTGAGGGGAAGACTGTTGGTAGCAAGGTCAGAGAAGTACATTGGGCTGATCATTAGGGCCATGGATAGGGATTTGTCTTTTATCCTGAGATAGCTTTGGGAGGCAGTGTATCTGATAGTTCAAAAGTATCACCCTGTTTGCTACATGGAGATTAGACTATAGGCAGCAAGGGTGGAAGCAGAGAGAATAGGAGTCCAGGGAACTTGTGATGGCATCTTAAATGTCAGTTGCCACAGCAGAGGTGCTGAGAAGTCACCGAACTGTGGACATACATCTTTAGAAGTGCCAATAGGATTTTCTCCTGGGTTGGATGTGAGACATAGGATATGAATCTGAAGTTCTGACAAGGGGTCCAGGCTAAAGATAGAAATTTTGGAAAGGTCAGTGGATGGAAGGTAACTCAATCCAGGAAGCTTGATGAGCTCACCTAAGGAAGAGGGCTGGGCCCAGGGCACCCCAATGTTTTGAGGTAGAGGAAATGACACTGAGACGGATTCACCCATGAGAGGGAAGAGAAGCAAGAGGTGAGTTCCCCAAGTTTATGAAGAAAGTGTTTTGAGGAGCAGGGAGAGATTAGCATATCAAATATGCAAATGAGATGACAAAGATGGGATGGATCATGGGAATTGACTTCATGGGAGTCACTGGTGACCTTGAATGAGTACTCCGGTGGAATGATGGAGAAAAAAAGACCCGATGGCAGTAGGTCCAATGAGAACTAGTAGACAGGAAGAGGAGTCAGTGAGTATAGGTAAACCTTTCTAAAGACAAATGAAGAAATTGAGCAGGAGCTAGTAGGGAATGAGGGACCAAAGGAAGGCTTTTGAACTTTTTATATCTGTGATATTACAGAGTATTAAATGCAGCTAGCAATGATCACATAGAGGGGGAAATTGATGATGCATAGATGAGAGACAGTTGCTAAAGTCATGAGCTTGAGTGGCCAAGAGGAGGGGTGGGTCCAGCAGGCAGATGGAAAGCTGAATCTTGTATTTAGTGAATGGACAGCTCACATGCATTCACGACAATTTACAGGGATATATATGTTTTAATAGAGATTTTTTTGCCGCTTCTTGATGTGAGAGGTGTTTCAAGAAATGTGATTTTGATCCAAAAATTTTAAAAAATAGAAATTTCTGGGTAATTTCATGTTTTAGCAGGAACAAGAGGACAGAACATTTTTTAAAAAATTATTATTATTATACTTTAAGTTCTAGGGTACATGTGCATAACATGCAGGTTTGTTACATATGTATACTTGTGCCATGTTGGTGTGCTGCACCCATCAACTCGTCATTTACATCAGGTATAACTCCCAATGCAATCCCTCCCCCCTCCCCCCTCCCCATGATAGGCCCCGGTGTGTGATGCTCCCCTTCCCGA
>NC_045456.1:11614953-11638006 GCF_002776525.5 Piliocolobus tephrosceles | reverse complement strand
ATAGGCCCCAGTGTGTGATGTTCCCCTTCCCATGTCCAAGTGATCTCACTGTTCAGTTACCACCTATGAGTGAGAACATGCGGTGTTTGATTTTCTGTTCTTGCGATAGGTTGCTGAGAATAATGGTTTCCAGCTGCATCCATCTCCCTACAAAGGACACAAACTCATCCTTTTTTATGGCTGTATGGTATTCCATGGCGTATATGTGCCACATTTTCTTAATCCAGTCTGTCACTGATGGACATTTGGGTTGATTCCAAGTCTTTGCTACTGTGAATAGTGCCGCAATAAACATACGTGTGCATGTGTCTTTTTAGCAGCATGATTTATAATCCTTTGGGTATGCACCCAGTAATGGGATGGCTGGGTCATATGGTACTTCTAGTTCTAGATCCTTGAGGAATTGCCATACTGTTTTCCATAATGGTTGAACTAGTTTACAATCCCACCAGCAGTGTAAAAGTGTCCCTATTTCTCCACATCCTCTCCAGCACCTGTTGTTTCCTGACTTTTTAATGATTGCCATTCTAACTGGTGTGAGATGGTATCTCATTGTGGTTTTGATTTGCATTTCACTGATGGCCAGTGATGATGAGCATTTTTTCATGTGTTGGACAGAACATTTTTAAAAATCTGGGCTTTCATAAAAAAACCCATAAATACAGGCAACTATCCAATTGAATGGTAGTTATTATATCTGGTTTGTTTAACTCATTTATTAGAATGTTATGCTGAGACCATTGTTCAAATCTCTAGCCTAATGTAGTTCTGTCGACTTTAAACAGATAAATAGTTGATCTATAGCTGTGGACCACACCACTAAAGTGAGCCATATAAATAAAGGCCAGGGTGCATGAGCTGCATGGTGCTAATTTATTGCAGAGCCCGCCTCACTCCTGGGGAAAAAAAAAATAGTTCCAATGACTGTGTGTCAGCATCATCTCATATAAAAGATGACCCTTTGGGACAAAAGTCTATATATATTATGGAACTGATATTGTCCATGTCATGAACAAGCCTTTTCAAAGATGAGCTCGAATTGAACTAAATCATTTAAAGTGCAAGCCTTCAAGCTTCCTGGACATTTGCATTGCAAACCACTTGGTTTCATCACAGTGATTTGGTGGCTGGTTTTGTCATTAAGATCTTTCAGGGGAGTGTGCCCTTTGAACTTATCTTGAAGAGTCAACTTTTTGTCTTAGAAAATTATTTCACAGGAGTTGTGAGAGACTGGTTAAATCATCCACACATTGAAGATGACAATAATAAGATGGTTGAGTTACTTGCCCAGAGCCCATAAATAGCGCTGATAGAATGAGTCTCTGAGTATTGATCAGACTTGGTCAAGATGTTCCTTTGGGACAGGCTTCCCTTTTCCCTTCCTCCTCCTGGTTTCAGCATTCTTAGCTTGCCACCCTCCCCACCCAACTCTTTCTCCTCCTTCCTTCTTCCTCCTATATGCCCCTCTTGTACCTTTCCTACCTCCCTCCCTCCTTGCCTATAACCCCTTTGTAAATGACAGGAACCATGACTTATAACACACATACCAGAGGAAATGGTCTCACTAAGTTGCATGTTACACAAACCAAAGCATCTGGTAGAACACCTAATACCTTTGCAGAACTTAACTCTTTATAAGGCTTTTTTTTTTTTTTTTTTTTTTTTTGCAGAAATTCTTCTTTAAAATGTTCAACAATCCTGTGAGATAGATGTTTACTCTTATTAGCTTACAATTTCATTAATTCAGCCTTAGGACAAGGAAACAAGGAGCTTACTCAGAGTTGCATGCACAGAAAGCAAGTTGTAATGCTGATAATGAAATCCAGGTTGCATGATTCCAGGACTCTTACACTAATGCTGTATAATCTCTGCTCCCGCTTGCCTCCTTGTTATTGAAGGCAAACAGGCACAATTGTGAGGCTGATATAGCCTGACAAGCCACCCATGTCTGCTACTTGTCCTTTCTCTACTTTTACAGGGTGGTGAAAACTCCCTGTGTTCCACTTCCACTCTTACTAGTCAAAGGAAGGACCAGGACTGGCCAGGAGACATGTGACCCAGTAATGAGTGATTTTGCAAGGAAATGCACTTCCATGAACACTTTCTGTCCCCAGGAAACCTCAAACTTCCCTACGTGTAGATAGATGGTCTAAAGTTTACCATGTCTGACATCATTCTCATTGGTATCTGTTTTTATTGTATTTTATTAATTTATTTAGAGCCAGGGTCTTGCTCTGTTCCTCAGGCTGGCATATAGTGGTGGGTGCAATCATAGCTCATTGCAGCCTTGAACTCCTGGGTTCAAGGGATCTTCTCATCTCAGCCCCCTCAGTAGCTGGGACTACAGGCACGTGCCATCACACCTGGCCCTTCATTGGTGTTTAATCATGCCTCGTAGCAATATCACTGTCGACTTATAGCTGGGAACAGCACATTTCTATTTCTTTTTCAGATGCTGCTGTTGAAAGTGAAGCTGTTTTTAATTCATTGTGTCTGGGAAATACACACTGTTTATTAAGAGAGGAATGATTGGGAGATACCTTACTCCTCATGCAATATATTGCTACTGAATTTGTTCCCATTTCCGTCTCCATTCCAAAATTCATAAAGTGTTTGTCTTGGGTTACAGCAATTATTTTGTCACCCATACCCTATGTTGCTCACTGTAATTAGGTGTATAGTCAAATAACATGGCTTTATGGACTATGTAATTAATCATGCCCGGTTGTGTGCATTTGTTAGCATCCAACATTTCAGAGTTGACACTACCCAAACCTCCTGTCTGATTTCTTTCCCCAAGTATTACATAATTCAAAGGGCATTTGCAGAAAAGTGGCAGTCAGCTGGAAATGTGGACAATAGAATTAATAGCTTATTGGAGTGTTTTTGCAATTCTGAAATAATATTTTATTATGAAAACATTTCATACATTTCAAAGATACAGAGCATGTCACAATAAACACATCTATACCCCGGTTAAACACACTGAGTTTTTTATTTGTTACAAGTATTGCTTTCTAAAGCAATATAATGTTATAGATGTAGATGAAGGTCCCAATCCCATTCCACTCTTCTGCAAAAATAACTGGCATCCTGAGGGGGTGTATTTTTAAATTATCTACCTTCTATTTTATATATATATATATACACACACACACACACATATACACACACACACACATATATATATATATATATTCGTGCAACATGTACTGTATCACTTAGGGTATTATCAGAATGTGTATAAGTAGTTTCCTACTGTATCCTTTTGCAACATTCTTTTTCTTCCTCATTCAACATTTAGTGTTAAAGGTTTATCTAAGTTGATACATGTAGGTTTTTTTTTTTTTTTTAGCTATTCTAGTTCATTGTATAAATATACTGCAGTTTATTTATTCAGTCATTTCTTAATGGACATTCACATTGCTTCCAGTTTCTTTTAATATAAACAAAATTCCAGTGAACACTCTTGCACATCCTCCTCGTACGCACATATGAGAGTTTCCCTAGGGCCACGGTTCCCAAACATTTTCTGTAAAGGGCCAAATAGTAAATACACTCAGCTTTTCAGGCTGGAATGGCCTCTGCCACAACTATTGAACCCCGCTGTTATAACATGAAAACAACCATAGAAAATACATAAACTAGTAGACATAGCTGTGTGTCCACGAAACTGGATGCTGACGTTTGAATTTCACATCATTTTCGCATCATTATTATTCTTTTGATTTTTTTTCTCAGCTGTTTAAAATGTTTTTGTAAAAAAATTCCTACCTCATAAGCCATACAAAACCAGTCAATGGGCTTAATTTGTCCCATGGCCCATAATTTGCTGACCCTCGTTTTATGGCATATGCCTAGCAGTGGCATTACCATACCAAACGGAATGTGAAACTCCATCTTAAACTAGATAGAGCCAGATTACTCTCCCAAATGAATGTAATAATGTATCTTTCTCTTCCTGACCAGTCTGATGTGTGTGGAAACATGTCACATTTTTTGTTTTGTATTTTATTTTATTTTAGAAAGGGGATCTTGCTATGTTGTCCAGGCTAGCCTCGAACTCCTGGGCCCAAGCGATCCTCCTGTCTTGACCTTCCTATATCCAAGATTACAGGTGTGTACCTCCATGTCCAGCTCTCATTTTTGTTTTAATAGGTATTTTTCTACAAACTAGCACTTTCATCTTTCCATTCATTCAGACTTAGTGGAGAATATTCCATATGTTCATTAGCCACTTGCTTTCACTCTTCTATTGATTTACCTATCTGTTTTTTCAAGTTTTCTACTGGATTGTTTGCTAAATTTTCTTACTAATTTGTAGGGTTCTTTATATAATCTGGATACTAATCTTTTGACAAATACAAATATTGTATATGTTTTAGGTTTGTGATGTGTTTGTTATACAGGAAGAATTTATGTCAAAATTAATCAACATTTTATTAATGGATTGTGCTTTTTGTAAAAGGAATTTACAGATTAGATTACTTGCTATAAAAACACTGATACCTATTTAAAAGATCACCACTACTGCTATAACTCCAACTCCAAAATTGAGAAGGAGCTGACACTCATCTCCGGCAAGCCCATCTTCTGATTTTTCCCAGGTGTTTTCCCTCCAGCCCCCATCACCTGGCATTGCTCCTTCCTTTCATTCTTCCACGTATTTCTCTTGTGTGTCTTATTAAATCCTGCTCCTAGGTCCCCACTTAGATGCAAATACCTGATACCTGCTTAGAGATTTTTCCAGACAAAGAGATCGGTGTTTAATCTAAAGAGATAATTGGCTGATATAAAATTTGAGGCATCAGTCAGCAAGAAAAGGTAATTTTCTTGACTCCCTGAAATCAAGCCAGATAGACCTGCTTTACCATTTCAATATAAATGAGATTATTCCTTCAACACAACATATTATTGATTCAACATATGGTTTTTATATTCTATTAGTGAAATTTGAGATAATAAGAACGTGTAAGTGTTCCAAAAATGTATTACATGTTTTGCTATCTTTTCTCCAGTGACCAGAGATGGAAAATACATTTGCTTTGCATGGATCTTGCACCATGTCAAGTGACATAATTAAGATAATCTCTTTCATCCTATAATTCTTATAACAACGTTCAGAGATATTCTTTCCCAAATGCTTTAAATTATGGTCTTTCAAAAGACAAGTACAGTATTTGTAAAGGGAAGAAGGATTTTGTAGCTTGTGTGGGAAAAGGGTTGTAATCAATGATAAAGAAGCTGAAAAACCACGATCTTGCAGGCAGCAAAGGGCAATTTACTTGGCTAGATCATGTCTCCAATAGTTGAGCTCTTATCTAATTGTACTAAAATGCTATAATGCCTGTCATGTTTATTTGGAGTATTACAAATAATTTTAGAAGGAGAGAGAAGTGAAAAGGTGGAGCACAGAGGATTTTTAGGACAGTGAAACTACTCTATATGTTATAATGGTGGATACTTGCCATTATACATTTGTCTAAACCAATCTAATGTACATGGGGTGAACCCTTATGTAAACTACGGGCTCTGCGTGATAATGTTGTATCAACACAGGTTTGTCAGTTGTAACAAATGTACCACTCTGGTGAAGGCTATTGGTAGTGGGGGAGGTTATGTGTGTTGGGGGGTGGTATATAGAAAACTTCTGTACCTTCTTCTCAATTTTTGCTGTAAACCTAAAATGGTTTTTATGGAAAAAAGACGATCAGAAGAAAAGACTGCATTAAAAATAATAAAAGTATATTCATTTAACACATGCATTTGAGCAAAGATAAAATAAATGAATAAATAATTCTGCAGGCCTTATGACCAGGTGTAAATTGTGGGTCCTCACAACCTTGTCTGCAGTACTGTGGTCAGCATGACAGCTGCAGCAGGTGCCCTATGTCTCCTCATTGCCAGCCAACTAGCATTGTGGGAAAGTTAGCTTTGTTGGTCAGAACTAAATGATAATCATGGAGCAGCAAGTCACTTTCCAGACTTTATTTATAATAGCAAATTAGCAGCAAGACAGCCAATGACCACCGTGGTTGCCAAATTAGTTTGCCTGGACTGAACTGGGCTTCCCATGGGTCTTGATTGCAAAAAGCACTGGGAAGTTGAATGTGGAATTACAAAACAAGACGTTTCTCACCTCACAAGTCCTCTCCTCTCCCTGCCCTTTTCTTAGGAATGTTTTAACCCCCAGTTCTGGCCTTTGCTTCATAATAAATATCTCAGAAAATTATTCTATGAATTCTTTTTGAGACTGTTTCTGCCTTTTTGTTGTTGTTGTTGTTGTTTGTTTGCTTGCTTGTTTGTTTTGAAACATAGTCATAAGGAATGTTTTTCCTTGCTTTCTTTCCTGCCCTGAATGAGCAACAGACACTTGGGGTAGAGAACAAAGAACATTTCTCAGTTCTACTGAAAGTTGACTGCAGCATATCAAATGCATGAATAAAGCATTTGGTTCTTAAGGTAGAGTTATATCTTCACTGACTCCTTTACCCTCTATAGAGTAGCACTGACTGGTGTTTCTAAATGGCAAGTTTGTAGTCCTTAGATAGGATAATGCTGGTGAAAGCATCAACTGCAGCTTAAACCCTAGCAAAACGTTTCGGGGGAGGATGGAGAGAGAGAGAGAGAGAGCACGTATCCTGACATGTTGCCAGGGTTTACAGGACAGCCTAGTGTCTTGAGACAGAAATCTTACCTAAAGACTCTAAAAGTTAGCTTTAAATCAAAGTCTATTTGTTAGAAGCAAGAGTGGATGGGAAAGAATACCGCCTGGCAGCTTAAGAGTCCTAGTTGAAAACTACAGATGATCAAATAAATACCTGCTATTCCCACTTTGATCTGGAAAGTTCTGATTTCCCCCTTGGTAGCCCACAGAGATCAAGGACCCTTAAAAATCCACAATTGAAGGCCCTCTGATTTCCCTTCCTCCACAGAGAGCAGATTTTCTCCCACTTTATCTATGCATTGATGACCTTTCCTTAGCCCTTGATGGTAACTGCTTTTGCTTCTAGGAATTCCTTGCTCAAATTCCACAAAACAACTCTATTTTTATTCTCTCCCTCCTCCAAACAGACCTTTTTCTGCGTTCTATTCTCTCTGTCCTAAATTTGCACTCAACCTTGTTCATCATGAATGCCTCTAGGCTGGATAAGCACATATCACCTCAAGTCTGTATTATTTTAACACAATTTCCAAACACTATCCCTGCCTCTAGTTCTTTCATAGTGGCACAATGTTGCATTTTTCTTCTCAAATTATTTCCTCAGCTCTGTCAGCACCCTTTTCCTGTCATTCTGGTTTTTTTTTTTATTAATTCATTTTTCTCATCATTTTACAGAGCTTATGTTTCTTTATATTTCCATCAGAGTTTGAGTCAAATGTTCTGTTGTGTACTTGAATAAATCTTCCACTGGTTATATACATCATCTGCCTCCTCCATCGCAAATTTATTGTTTCCAGTTACAAGCATTTTTGTTTAGACCCCACATTTGTGTTCTGTTTTGTGTACTCTGAATTGGGACTGTTCTGCTTGTCTTCCCAGTAAGTAGCAATGACAGAATCTTTTTATTTTATCTTACCTCTATTTGAATCTTGCTCTTGGAACCCTAGATGGAGGGCTGGGCATTACTGCTATTAGACTATATTCAGTCCCTCAGTTCCTAATGGCACAAGGAAGGGAGTGTGGGGCTTTACAGCTGGAAACAGAGAAATCCACATTCTTGACATTTCCTTCCCCAACTGATGAAACTTGTGCACCAGGGATATCATGTGTCAGGCCAAGTCATGCCATTTCTCATGGAAAAACATCTCATATTTTCACCCACGTAGGGCTGATCTGTCCACTTTGCAAAGAAAATGGGTAAGGGTGAAATCTAGAGGCTTTCCCGACTTCAGTTTGATGACACCATGTGGAATTTTCTATACATAGTTCTCTTTGATGCACTGCTGCCAGTTGGTCTCTAGATACCATTTTATGCTGTTCCTCACCCCAAGCATCACCCGCAGACTTCTGTCTCTCTCTCAGGAAGTCCAGCCAATAAAGAAGAGTATTACATGGCTCCATGCTTTTCCTTTAGTGCTATAATCACTGCTCCTCCATGGGATGTTCATTCACTGTTGCTGTATAACAAATTACTGAAATTTTAGTGGCTTAAAGCATCACCCATTGTCTCACAGTTTCTGTGGATCATGTTTGAGCACAGCTTAGCTAGGTTCTCTGCTCAAGACCTCACAAGCCTGCAATGCTGGTGTCAGCCAGGGCTACAGTTCACCTGGAGTCAGACTGGAGATAGCTCTTCCTCCAAGCTCCCTCAGGCTGTTGGGAGAAGTCATCTCCTTGAGGTTGTAGAACCAAGGTCCTTGGTTTCTCACTAACTGTCAGATGGAGATGGTCTTCAGGTCCTAGATGCTTCCCATGGTTTCAAAAAATGTGGCTTATTCCATAGGCAGTTCACAACATGGTAGCTCACTTCTTGAAGGCCAGCAGGATAATTTCTCATTCTGATCTTTTAAGACAAAGTTTTATATTACATAATATAATAATGAGAATAGCATCCCAGCAACTTTTCCATTATCTGTTGGTTAGAAGCATCCACACTCAAGGAAAAGGGATTCTACAAGAATGGATTCATTGCAGGTCACCTTGGGGTATGAAGAATGAAACTGGTCATTTCTTCTTAGCAGAGCCTCTCAGAATTTATTCCCTCTCTTCTTGTACCACAAACACCTTCTAAATACCCTGCAACCCTCTGAATAGGGAACACCAAGTTCTAGATGCAGTACATTTCCACAATCAAGAAAACAATTGTAAAGGCATCTGATTTTACAACCCATAGGCATTAACATCAATTTGGTTGGTTTAATTATCAAGTGGCAGATTCCATCCTAAGAATTCACTTAGAAACACAGTGCTAATGTCTAGGACAGCATTTCCCAACCTCAACATTATTGACATTTGAATCTGTATAATCCTTTGTGGTGGAGCATTGTAGGATGTTTAGTAACACCACTGGCCTCTACACACCAGATACCAGTAGCATTCCTCACCTTTCTGGTTGTATCAGCTAAAAATGTCTTCAGACACTGGAAAGTGTCCCTTGGGAAGAAGGGGTGCATAATCAACCTCAATTGAGATCCAGTAAGCTAGGGTCTTTCCCCAGGTTTCCATTAAGAAGACAGTGGGTGTCTCTTGATTGCAATAAAATCCATGCAGTGTAATTTCATGGAAACATAATTAGGGTGAAATTGATATGAACACAGCTGTGAGTCTATCCCACTGCATTAGAACTGATGATCTAAGGCAATTGTAAATTTAGAGCTGGTTTCAGGCAGCCTACTAGGGTCTAAAGGGTTCCAGTCCTAATTTGGACCATAATTTCTGTATGCCTGTAAAATATGTATATTTTACACATTTCTAGAAAATAATGGTATAATAATTGTATTGTAGCACAAGAAGCCATACTTTTATTTGACTTGAAAAGTTCTCTATATTTATTGAAATTCTCCACCGCGCCCCCTGCCCCCCACCCCAACAATGTACCTGGTAGTAGAAATATCTATATTTACCATTGACAGTCTCAGGACATTTAACTAAAAAAGAATGAAGTTTTGCAACTTATATAATTAAACATTAATAAAACTCAGTTGAAAGATAAAGTTATTTTAATGAATCTGTACAAGAGATCCATTTTCCAAAGGTTTACGTCCCCATTTTTACACTTTAAGACTTTATTTTCTAGCCCTTCTAATAATAAAATGTACACAACTGGAAATGAAAGTCCTCAGACACATGTTTGGCAATCTATTAGAAATTGCGATTTGTATAGTTGACCCCATAAATCTAAAGTACTGGCAATTATGAAAGATTATTTCCATTTATTTTGTTTTATTATGTAATATTTTTCTCTAAGCCAACGTAGTATTAGGTCCTGCCAGTGTTATACTCACCTGATGATTTCATTTATTTTGTAAACACCTGCAGTCTTAGGATTTAGGTCATTCTGCTTTTGGCAGCGTTAATTGAAATATATTCTGCAATCAAGGTCTTAAAATAGAGACTATTAATAATCTATTGCTACAATATAAACTGGCTAAAAACATGAATGTCTCTTTACATTCTAGGCTTTAAATAAAAAGTAAAATTAAGGATACATCTTAATGTGCCATTTGGATCATTAACACATTTGTGTAAAAATTAAGTTTTTACATTTTGAAAATTGTTGCTGAGCCAGTTTCTTTTGGAAACTCTTACAGATCAGATCCTTCTAATCAGTAACACGCTTCTTTCTCTGAGTGCAGATAGAATGAAGAGAGGAGAGGGTGATAGTATTATTTGCCAACTCTGTGGCTCTCTACTTTTCCCTCCGTAAGTTAGCAAATTCTTTTTCTTGCTTTACTTTGGTTACCCAGGGATAGATTCACTATTTCCAAGTTTCATACCTAAAATGGCTTTACATTGCAGACAGTCTTGGTTTGCACTTGTTTTCCTGGCATCATTATTTTCAAAATCTTCATTCACTCTCAAAAGGTTTCTGGTTTGGACGATAACCCATGTGGTCCTCCTTCTAATCACCTCTTCCTGACAGCCGGGTGAAAAAGTGGCCCATGTTTCTATTTAGGTGGTATCACCACATATGTCCACCAGGGAGTGCTCTTGTTTTTGGCTTACATCCCTCAGCTAGAGGTGGTTTTTCTCCTGGCAAATTTTAAGCGAGGAGAAAAAGCCTGTGAATTTCTGTGAGAAGACATTTAATTAGACACAAAGCTCTCAGTAGAACTTCTAAAACTTGGAAGCAAAAAATAAAAACATAGTCTACCTTGAAATAATAAGAAAATATCAGCACCTGTAGAAGGAACAGAAGACAGTCGTTCCTAAGAGAAAAATAAGAGGAAGCATCTAGAATTCCAGAAATTATGTATTATGTGGTTATCTGGGAATTATAATTCAGAGAGAATTTATGAGCATGTCTTTTTCAGTAGTGATTCCAGCTGCTTTTTTAGGTAACTGAAGAAGGTCAATGCAATACTGTCATAGGTTTCTTCAGCAACTCTGCTAAACCATGTAAAAGCTGAATTATTTCTTTATAAAGGCATCAATATTGTATTTTATTACCTTCCCCCAAAATGTGCCAGACTTAACTAGTGTGAATTATTTACCTATTTGTTTGCCTTTCCTCCCATTTAAATGGCTGCTTATTTAAAGCTACCTACAGGAAACTTTATCATGGCAAATCTTTCCTTGCTTTTGCACATTGGTTCTTTTCATGAGCTAAATCACCTAGTACAGAGCACATGACCTAAAGACTAGGTTATTCTGGTTTACTACAGCCTGCTGCCTAGCAGCAAACCCTGGCCCCTCATATGCTAAGACCACAGAGAATGAGAATAAGCATTCCTTTGTTGCATTTATTTTTATCTTGGTTGTAGACATAACCTGTGTGTTATAATTGGGTTAAGGTTAATGCTGACAATATTTTCCTTCCCTCTAGGCTAATAGTATCTTTCTTTTTTCAACTCACATTTTCCCATAAGCTACACTGCGGGAGGACTGCCAATATATTTACTTACTTACAGTTTAATATGTGTAAAACAGTCTTCATCAGGTGATCTTCAGGTCATAGTTTTATCAGTGGTGAACTTGTCATGACTTGATATTTCTCTTTTCTGTGGCTTCTTTCTCAGCCATGACTTTGACCATAGAGTCTTACATACTCTATGTGCTTAACAGAGAGGAAGAAGGCTTGTAGATCTAGTAACAGGCTGATAAGGAACAACAAGGCTGACTGAAACCTTTCCCACCCTTAATGACATTTAGATCACTGCTGTTTGAATACTAGTTTCTTCTATTTAATTCTTTTGGTATAATTTTAGATTCTAATGGGAAGGGAGAAATATATGGCCATCCACCCTTTCAGGAGTTGTGCTTTTCATGTTTTTATTACCCTTGAAATTCCCTAATGGCACCAAAATTGACAGCTCCTACCTTAGAAAATTTCATCAGTATTCTCTGCTGTGTATGAAATGAATTTTCTTATTCCGATGAAATTTATGATGCAAGGAGTGAGCCACCATAAATATTTTCCCCCTCGCTGTGACATTATTCAGACAGTCAGTGAGTTATACTTTTGAAATTATCTGATGTAGCCCAATTGACAATATTTTTAGTTTTCTTTCCTTTCAAGTATCAAACACAAGTCATTTTCTATAGGAGACTGATAAACTGGTAAAGCAAAATGAGATATTAGCCAAATAAAATTATAATATGAGATGCAATTAATTCCTTGTTTATTGTGTCTTTGAAAATATCTAATTGTGTTTCTCTGTGGTTGTGTGTGTATGTGCATTCTGAAGCACCTTTCTTTTTGCAAAAGGCAAAAAGATATGATATGGTTTGGCTGTGTCATGACCCAAATCTCAACTTGAATTGTATCTCCCAGAATTTCCACATGTTGTGGGAAAGACCAGGGGGATGTAATTGAATCATGGGGGCTGGTCTTTCCTGTGCTATTCTCACGATAGTGAATAAGTCTCATGAGATCTGATGGATTTATCAGGGGTTTCCGCTTTTGCTTCTTCCTCATCTCATTTTTCTCTTGCTACTACCATGTAAGAAGCACCTTTTGCCTCCTGCCGTGATTCTGAGGCCTCCCCAGCTATGTGGAACTGTAAGTCCAATTAAACCTGTTTTTGTTCCCAGTTTTGGGTATGTCTTTATCAGCAGAATGAAAATGAGCTAATACAGTAAATTGGTACCAGAAGTGGGGTATTGCTGAAAGGACACCAAAAATGTGGAAGCGACTTTGGAACTGGGTAACAGGCAGAGGTTGGAACAATTTGGAGGGCTCAGAAGAAGACAGGAAAATGTGGGAAAGTTTGGAACCTCCTAGACACTTATTGAATGGCTTTGACAAAAGTACTGATGATGAACAATAAGGTCCAGGATGAGGTGGTCTGAGATGAAGATGAGGAACATGGAACTAGAGCAAAGATGACTCTTGTTATGTTTTAGCAAAGAGACTAGCGGCATTTTCCCCCTGCCCTAGAGATTTCTGGAACTTTGAAATTGAGAGAGATGATTTAGGGTATCTGGCAGAAGAAATTTCTATGCAGCAAAACATTCAAAGGTAACGTGGGTGCTGTTAAAAGCATTCCATTTTAAAAGGGAAATTGAGCCTAAAAATTCAGAAAATTTGCAGCCTGATGAAATGAAAAACCCACTTTTTGAGGAGAAATTCAAGCTGGCTACAGAAATTTGCATAAGTACCAAGGAGCCTAATGTTAATCCCCAAGACCATGGGGAAAATGTCTCCAGGCCATGTCAGAGACCTTCATGGCATCCCCTCCCATCACAGGCCCAGAGGCCCAGGAGGAAAAAGTGGTTTCATGGGCCAGGCCCAGGGTTCCCATGTTGTGTGCAGCCTAGGGACTTGGTGCCCTGTGTCCCAGCCACTCCAGCCATGGCTGAAAGGAGCTAATGTAGAGCTTGGGCTGTGGCTTCAGGGGGTGAAAGCCCCAAGCCTTGGCAGCTTCCATGTGGTTTTGAGCCTGCAGGTACACAGAAGTCAAGAATTGAGGTTTGGGAACCGCCACCTAGATTTCAGAAGATGTATGGAAATGCCTGGATGCCCAGGCAAAAGTTTGCTGAAGAGGTGGGAGCCCTCATGGAGAACATCTGCTAGGGCAGTGTGGAAGGGAAATGTGGGGTCAGAGCCCCCAAACAGAGTCCCTACTGGGGTACTGCCTAGTGGAGCTATGAGAAGAAGGCCATCATCCTCCAGACTGCAGAATGGTAGATCCATTAGCAGTTTGCACTGTGTGCCTGGAAAAGCTGTAGACACTCAATGCCAGCCTGTGAAAGCAGCCAGGAGAGAGGCTGTACCCTGCAAAGCCACAAGGGTGGCTGCCCAAGACCATGGAAACCCACCTCTTGCATCAGAATGACCTGGATGTGAGACCTGGAGTCAAAGGAGATAATTTTGGAGCTTTAAAATCTGACTGCCCCACTGGATTTCAGACTTGTATGGGCCCTGTAACCCCTTTGTTTTGCTGTATTTCTACCATTTGGACCAATGCCTGTACCCCCATTGTATCTAAGAATTAACTTGCTTGCTTTTGATTTTACAGGCTCATAGGTGGAAGGGACTTGCCTTGTCTCAGATGAGACTTTGGACTGTCAACTTTTAGTTAATGCTGAAATGAGTTAAGACTTTGGGGGACTGTTGGGAAGGCATGATTGCTTTTGAAATGTGAGGACATGAGATTTGGAGGGATCAGGGGGCAGAGTGATATGGTTTGGCTGTGTCCCCACCCAAATCTCAACTTGAATTGTAGCTCCCAAAATTCTCATGTGTTATGGGAGGGACCCAGGCAGAGGTAATTGAATCATAGGGGTCGGTCTTTCCTGTGCTATTCTCATGATAGTGAATAACTCTTACGAGATCTGATGGGTTTATCAGGGATTTCCGTTTTTGCTTCTTCCCAACTTTTCTCTTGCTGCCACCATGTAAGAAGTGCCTTTTGCTTCCTGCCATGATTCTGAGGCCTCCCCAGCCATGTGAAACTGTAAGTCCAATTCAACCTCTTTTTGTTCCCAGTTTCGAGTATGTCTTTGTCAGCAGTGAGAAAACAAACGAATATACTTATATTTCAGAATGAGTAAACAGATGGAATATTCAGATAATTTGGGTGCTCTGTAGGAGTGATGGAGAATTTATGATGTTAGTATTAAGAATCTTATTTCTGATTATCAAAAGAAAGCCAAACACTTTGGTGGTTCATTATTTAAAATAATGAACAATTTCCAACATATTAGGACAACAAATAAGCAATGGATTTTGAAATTTCTTGCCTCTTCTCTGTGAATAAAAGCAGAGTGGTATAATAATTAAAAGCATCTTCTTACATAGGAAAATTCCAGAAGAAGCCACATTGGTTGGAAGCTTTGGAAAGACCAATTAAGAATGAGATCCCCTTGTGTATGGAAGATTTGATGGCACATGGGTTTGGACAGGAGAATATGCACATTGACGACATAAAAGCCTTCAGACAAACTCTAATGTGACATTTTAAATTTTGGTAGAGCCAGAAAAGTGTTGGGGAAAAGACAGTTGTTTGGATATCATCAGGGGATCAAAAATAATGGAAGAATAGAAAATAAAAAACAGTATGGATAAAATGCCTACAGTCTCAACCCAGTATATTTAAAACTCAGTGCTGGGGATAAAAGAAATCCCACGATAGATACTAGTCTCAATTAAACAATTAAATCTCATAGTGATATTTACTAATGCCCCATAATAGCAGATATACCACCAGATGGCAATTTTATGCAGTAAATGTGACTTCAAAGAGTTCAATTAAAGTCTTCATGTGGATCTACCATACGGCAATTACTGCACTAAACATGTGTATTTCAATTTTGTAAAATTAAAATATAATTTAAATGTCTGAGGGAGCTTATGTTTTATAGAAACCTGTGAGTATCTTTTGAATACTGAAAAACATTTATTGATCTGATTGTATTATGAATAACACCCCTTAATGAATTTTTTTTTTTTTTTTTAATAGCCAGAGGTAGTGTCTCATACCTATAGTCCCAGCTACTCAGGACACTGAGGTGGGAGGATCCCTTGAGCTCAGAAGTTTGAGGCTGCAATGAACTATGATTATACCATTGCACTCCAGCCTGGGCAACAGAGCAAGACCCTGTCTCTTAAAAAATTATTGAATTAACATTTAAAAAATTCTGGATGCTGGGCATGCGGGCATGGTTGCTCATGCCTGTAATCCTAGCACTTTGGGAAACTGAGGCAGGAGGCTTGTTTGAGCCCAGGAGCTCAAGAGCATCCTGGGCAACATAGTGATATCCCATCTCTACAAAAAATATAAAAATTAGCTGGGGGTGATGTGCACCTGTAGTCCCAGCCACTTGGGAGGCTGTAGTGGGAGGATCGCTGAAGCCCAAGGGGTTGAGGCTGTGGTGAGCTGTGATTGCAACACTGTACTCCAGCATGGGCAACAGAGCAAGATTCTGTCTCAAAACAAAAAAAAAAATCTGAGATTGGACACATACATGCTGGCTGTTCTGCCTATTTTTTATCTTTTAAAAATTATTTTCAAACTAAAAATTATAGAAGAAAAACACTCTTAAGCCTATTATATAATAGTGATCGATATAACTACAACCATTTGTAGACAGCATTATATTTGAGTATTTTCTAGTCATTTTCATATCTGCGTGTGTCTGTGTGTGTGTTTGTGTCTGTGTGTGTTTTCATGCTTTTGGGGATATATCCTGTGAGATTTTACATGCACACAAAAGCAAACACACTAAAATGTAGGGAGAGGGAGGAAATGGTTCTGTAGTTAAATGTTATAGAAATGCTGTGTACTTATCTTCTTCTTGTGGGTATACAAATTTCTTTAGAGCGTTGAAGGCTCTAAAATTTCTGTAATAAAGGAACTTGATTAATTTTGCGTTGCTCACCATTTCCCAAACATACTTGACTCTGTAACGGTTTTGTTGTTGTTGTTGTTTTCTCTATAGCAACTAATAACTGAAAGAACCACATCTAAAAAAATTGAGGCTTTCTATTTAAAAGTTTATAATTCCAAAAAATGTTTATATTCCTGGAATGGTTATGTGACTAGGTCATTAATGTTTAATCTATCAGAGAGTAATAAGCAATTCTCTTTAAGACTCTGGAGAAATGAGAGAATTTGGATGCTTAAGGAATAGGGTGACAAGACTTCCTCTCTTTCAAAGATGGGGCAAGGTGAGGAAGTCCAGGTAGGATGTGACGTGGAGGGCCCTGCAAAGCTAGGCTGGTCCTGAGAACACTCTATTCATTTTCTGTTGCTGCCTCACAAGTTACCAAAACCATAGTTGCTTAAAACAACACACATTTATGATCCTCCAGTTTCCATGGGTCAGAAGTCCAGGCAGGGCTGAGCTAGATCTTCTACTCAGCACCTCACATGGCTACAATGAAGGTGGTGTCTGGGCTGTGTTCCTTTCCTGGGGCCATCACCCAAGTTCACCTGCTTGTAGGCAGAACTGTTTCTTGGTACTATAGGACTGAGGTCCCCACTCTCTTGCTGGCTGTCAGCTTGGGCTACTCCCAGAGGCCACTTGCATTCCTTGACATGTTCCCCTTTCACAGGCCTCTCTGACAGAGGCCCTCTCACAAGAGGGTAGCTCGCTTCCAGCCCCCAAGGGAGAGTCTCACTCCAACTTGCTGAGATAGAGTCTAACATGACACCCCACCACCTTCACTATCTTCTGTGGATTAGAAACAAGTCTCAGGTCTCACTTGTACTCAAGGGGAGGGGATTATAGCAGGCTGTAACTCACTGGGGTCACCTTAGGGTGTGTCCACCAAGAATACCAAAGGCCTAAGGTTGGGGATGGGGGAGGCATGGGGGCTAAGAGTTCTAGGGGAAAATCAAAGAGAGAAGTTTAAAATGTGGTGGCGACTTTTCAAGCCTATTTCCTACATTCCTAATCAGGCTCAATTCCTTCCTGCTCACCAGCCTGTACTTGACATACAGGTTTATGCACTGAGTGCTCTCCTCTTAGAATTCCTTGTTCTTTGTTAATATCACCCAGGGTCAGCATCAAGATTCAGGAAGCCTCCCAGGTAGACAGGTCTGTTTACCCAAGCTGGGTTATGTAATACTTTGGCCTCTTTTGTAGCTTCCCCTCTTTCTGGCATCAATATGCACTAAGCAGAAAGAGGTACAAAAGTCTTTTTCAAGGAGAAACAAAAAATACTCATATCATTAAACATGTTTTCCTTGAATACAAATATGGTTATATTATTTGCCTTCAAAATGACAAGGCAAAGAATTGATAAGTTTAAGGTTTTTCTCTTTCTTCCCCCCAAAGCATGTAACAACTGTATAATACAATGTTTTGTGTAATTACTAACCAAGTACTAGGTTATGATTCTGCTGTTCAGCTGCAGAAATTACCACATACATATAGTTTGAAGGGAACAATTGGCCCCAAAGAAAATTAATAAGTGTGTCTTCTCCTATTAGATTCCTGTTAAGATTTCATAGACAAGTGTGTTGGTGGAGAATTCTTGGTGCCTTTGCTGCAGGCTTATACTTTTTTGTGCTGCAAAGATGGTTATCAGGCCCTGAAGGGTGTAAACTCTGGACCTGTCCCGTGGAGCTTTGTTAATTCCTTGCAGACAGAGGAGGCAGAAGTGCAGGTGAGAGTCATGGGTCCTGGGCTCACGTTCCCATCTCATCTTATTCTGTTTAGGCTACTGCCACAAAATACCATACAAAATAAACTGGCAGCTTATGAACAACACCTTTATTTCTCACAGTTCTGGAGGCTGGGAAGTCCAAGATCAAGTCACCAAGAGATTCTGTGGCTGGTGAGGGCTCACGTCCTGGTTCATAAATGGAAACTTCTCCCCATGTCTTCACATCGTGAAAGAGGTGAACAAGATCTCTGAGACCTCATTTATAAAAACACTAATCCCATTCAAGAGAGCTCTGCCCTCATGACCTAATCACCTCCCAATTCTTAGGAGTTAGGATTTCAACATATGAACAGCAGGAGTGTAAACATTCAGTCCATTGCACACCTCAACTCTGAATTGGTGGTGTGGTCTCTGACCAGCAACTTGACTTTTAGGGTCTATTTTCTTGCCTGTAAAATGAAGTCCTTTGCAGTTTTCAACTGCTTCAAGCTCTGTGTAAAGAATGGCATGTTCCAGTGTGTTTAGCAAAAGACTAGAGGTGGTGAACTGATGCTGGAGAATTGAAGGGTTTTCGTGACAGTCTGAGCAGAACAGCTGTTCTTTCATTATGGATTTCTGTCTCCAGGGAATGGTAACTTTTGTTACTTACATACTATGTACAGAACAGAAAGCACTACCTCGAAATAAGGGAGAATGTTGCTAATTTGCTCCTTTTTCCTGTCAGTTAAATCAACCAAAATAATTTTAACTTTCTATTGAAGAATAGTCTACATATAGAAAAAGACACATATTTTGATTGTACAACTCAATGAATTTTCACAGATTGAACACACCCATGTAACCAATATTCAGATAAAAAATGTAGAATATTTAGCTGTGCCCTGTCCCCAGAGGTGGAGTCTACAGAGACAGGCAGGTTTCCTTGAGCTGCTGTGAGCTCCACCCAGTTTGGGTGTTGGAGAGGATGTGGAGAAATAGGAACACTTTTACACTGCTGGTGGGATTGTAAACTAGTTCAACCATTATGGAAAACAGTATGGCAATTCCTCAAGGATCTAGAACTAGAAGTACCATATGACCCAGCCATCCCACTACTGGGTATATACCCAAAGGATTATAAATCATGCTGCTATAAAGACACATGCACACATATGTTTATTGCAGCACTATTCACGAGAGCAAAGACTTGGAATCAACCCAAATGTCCATCTGTAACAGACTGGATTAAGAAAATGTGGCACATATACACCATGGAATATTATGCAGCCATAAAAAAGGATGAGTTTGCGTCCTTTGTAGGGACATGGATGCAGCTGGAAACCATCACTCTTAGCAAACTATCACAAGAACATAAAACCAAACACCGCATGTTCTCACTCATAGGTGGAAACTGAACAATGAGATAACTTGGACTCGGGAAGGGGAGCATCACACACCGGGGCCTATCATGGGGAGGGGGGAGGGGGGAGGGATTGCATTGGGAGTTATACCTGATATAAATGATGAATTGATGGGTGCTGACGAGTTGATGGGTGCAGCACACCAACATGGCACAAGTACACATATGTAACAAACCTGCACGCTATGCATATGTACCCTAGAACTTAAAGTATAATAAAATAAATAAATAAATAAATAAAGTTCAGGAAAAACTCTAATGGGCAGCATTTTGGATTCCATTATAGATTCTGGATAAGCCTGTTTATTTGTCTTTCTGCCTTTAAATTCAGAATTAAAGCTCATTATAATTTTTAAGATAAAGAAAAAGTTTTGGTAAATATGCCATAATTTGGTATAGCTGAAAGCATTGCCTGATCTTTTTAGAAAAAAAAAAAGAATGAAAGGTACTGAAAGGTAATTATGTGGTTTTGCTGTGTCCCTACCCAAGTTTTGTCTTGAATTGTAGCTCCTATAATTCTCACATGTTGTGGGAGGGGCCTGGTGGGAGATAATTGAATCATGGTTTCCTCCATTTTGTTTCCCCCCATACTGTTCTCATGGTAATGAATAAGTCTCATGAGATCTGATGATTTTATAAGGGGTTTCCCCTTTCACTTGGCTCTCTTTCTCTCTTGACTGCCGCCATGTAAGACTTGCCTTTCACCTTCCACCATGATTGTGAGGCCTCCCCAGGCACATGGAACTGTGAGTCCATCAAACCTCTTTTTCTTTATAAATTACCTAGTCTCAGGTATGTCTTTATCAGCAACACGAGAACAGACTAATACAGGTAAACTCAGGTAACAGTGAGGAGGAAAGAGGAGGCAAGAAGATATGAAGAAGTTGGGCTCTGTGGGACCAGAGGCTTGACTCAGACCCTAGTCCATGATCTTTTCCAAGGTTTATCTTCTAAATTTAGCTTTACTCATCAGCACTTTCCAGGTAGCTCCCAGATATTGCAAAAGCCACGTAAAGGTATACAGACATAGTAATCTTGCTAGCCAATTAGCATAATAACTCAACAAAGACTTATAAATAAATATATCTGTGATGTCATCTATCAGAGATATAGTGACAAAGATAATTTGGTCATCCAGATACTCCTCTTAAAAACAGCTTTACCATAATTACCTGAAAACTATTAATAATAGATTCATCCATTGAGTAGTGTTTGGGTTCTTTTTCATTTGTTTGAACCATTCAAATAAAAGCCTTAATGTTTTACTACCTTTCTGCAAGTGTAAATCTGGCCTGAATTTTAGGCCGGACTTTGGGAAAACATGTATGTATGATACTAATTTATTAATTATGTAAACGATAAGCAGATTAGTAATAAAGTAGCCAGACTGGCAAAATGATAAAAAAAAAAAAAAATGTAGAACATTAGCAGTCTTTCCTGAGAAGGCTCTCATACTCCTCTCCATAAGAATAACCAGTGTCTTAATGTCTCACAGCATAGGTTTGTTTCACCAGGTTTTGTACTACATATGCTGTATATAAATGCTATGTGCCCTTTTCTGTCTGGCTTCCTGGACTCAATATTATGTTTGTGAAATTCATCCATATTGATCAGATAATTGTAATCATTCATTTTCATTTTGGTGTCACATTTCATTAAAAGAATATAGATGTTTCTTTATTTCTTGTACTGTCAATCAGCATTTAGGTGGTTTCCAGATTTGGGCTACTATGAATGATGTTGCCAGGAAGATTCTAGTGTCTGCCTTTTAATGGACATATGTATGCATTTCTATGGAGAGTAAACCAAGGAGTGGAATTGCTGAGTCACAGAATGTGCTTATGTTGGGAATTTGTAGATACTGCTAATCACTTTTCAAATCAGTTTTCCAAAATGATTCTATTGATCTGTAGTCCCATCAATTGTGTGTCAGAATTCCAGTTGCTCTACTCTTTGCTCTACATCTTTTTCAATTTAACCATGCTGGTGGGTGTGTACTGATATCAGCACTAGGTTTTAATTTACATTGCCCTGATAGCTAGTGTAGTTGAGTATCTTTTCATATGCTCGTTGGTCATTTGGATAAACATTTGTGGAGTGTCTGTTCAAGTCTTTCATCCATTTAACTATGTGGTTGTTTACTTTTTCATTGATTTGTACAATTATATATCTCTATATATCTATGTCTATATATATATACACACATATTACATATAGATATAATGAGTTTTTTATTAAATAGTGTCAACCAATGAAATTTTTCATTAATGAATGTGTTTGGTGTCTACTAAGAGCTTCCTGTCTGAGCATAGTGCAACAGGAGATACATGTGAGAAGCCTAAGTTAAGGTCCTTATGACAAGTCATTTACAGTTTGGTTGGGAAACCAGGCAACCACCTGAGTGGCAGTTGAGTAACAGCTGCAAGTGAGTGTGGGATGAAGTGCCTTGTTGAGAGGTGAAGTCCTTTGAGTACTATAGGAATTTGAAGAAGTAGTCTGGAGAACATGACAAGGGCCACAGGGAAAGAAGTATCTAAGCTGATACCTGGAGAATAGATAGGAATTGGGGAAGCAGTGATATGGTTTGGACCTGTGTCTCTGAACAAATCTCAGGTTGAATTGTAATCACCAAATTGGAGGTAAGGCCTGGTGGGAGGTGATTGGATCTTGGGGGTGGATTTCTCATGAATGGTTTAGTACCAGTCCCTTGGTACTGTTGTCATAATAGTCAATTCTCATGATATCTGGTCTTTTAGAAGTGTGTGGCATCTCCCCACCTCTCTCTCTTGCTCCTGCTCTGGCCATGTAAAGTGCCTGTTCCCCCTTTGCCTTCTGCCATGATTGTAAGTTTCTTGAGGCCTCCCCAGAAGCCAAACAGATGCCAGCATCTTCCTGTACAGTCTGCAGAACTGTGAGCCAATTAAGCCTCTTTTATTTTTAAATTGCCCAATCTCAGGTATTTGTTTATAGCAATGTGAAACAGCCTGAGCAAATGCTGAGGGACAGGTAAGACTTCATTTTTTTCCTGTACAGTGAGGCTCCTGGCTAGTCAGAATGGGGGATTTGTGATGGGGATGTGTACACAGCCAAGCACATATAAATGTACATTATTACCTGGAAGCCCTTCCTTTATAAGAGTTTTAAAATTCCTTATCTCATTTAAAATGAGATAAGGAAAGAGACAATGAAAAAAGAAAGCTTGATCTGAAATGACCAGAAAGTACATAAAGCCCATATCAGTTTTACTTCAAATTTCTTTTTCTTCTGTTGGGTTTTTGATCAGATACTTTAAACTCATATTTTTCAAAGGCATTTTATTCTCATCTTCTTTCTTTGAAACTAACACATCAAATATTAGTGAGAGATGATTGGAGGAGAGAGACTAATTAGTTTATTAAGCATGAAAGAGTTTTTTCTTCTTTGGGAAGTTTATATA
>NC_045456.1:11585901-11614553 GCF_002776525.5 Piliocolobus tephrosceles | reverse complement strand
ATATATATATAATTCAGTCTTCTAAGAGGTAAGTTCACCATTTTTCCTTTGTTTCCCCTTGGAGAGTATTAGAATGGCAAACACTTTTATTTTGCTAAACAAGTACTGACGAATGTGCCTACAACATTCCAGCGACTGTTCTGAGCATCTCATCACATGTCTTTATTCGTTTAATTCTCATAATTCATAGTCTCATAATGACTATGAATTGTCACTATTATTATCAGCCTTATAAGCAGATTGCGAAGCTGAGGCACCAGGAGGTTCAAGGACATTGCTGCAAATTGTATCAGTGATAAGTAGTTGAACTAGGATTTAAAAAACAAGCAGTCTGCCTCCAGATTCTGTCTATGCCATAAACCAAGAGCAACAAACTTTGTCTGAGAAGGGCCAGATAACAAATATTTCAGGCTTGGTGGACTATACAATCTCTGTAACAACTTCTCAACTCTGCCACTGTAATATGAAATAAGAAAGCAGCCATAAACAATATGTGAATAAATGAGCATGTCTATGTTTTGATAAAATCTTATTTTACATAAACAATGGGCTAGATTTGACCTATTGGCTGTGGTTTGCCTATCCCTGATCTAAAACAGAATGATATATTTCCCCTTATGCATGCAGAGGATTTAAGTAAGGTTTTCTTTTTACTATATTCTGTTTCCTGTTTCCTGTTCAGACATCAGTGGTTCTCAATCTGGGGTGATTGTATCTCCCAGGGTCCTTTGGTAATGTCTAGAGACATTTTTTATTTATCACAATTGGGAAGGTTGCTTCAGCATCTGATGTGTAAAGGCCATGGATGATGTTAAACAACCTACAATGTGCAGGGCAGCCCCACAGTAAAGGATTATATGGTCCCAATGTTAATTGTGCCAAGAGTGAGAAACCTTGAACCAGTTGAATCAGATTCATTTTCCAACCTGTAGAGTGCCCCTTCTTCTCTATTTCTCTCAGAATGATGGTACTCCTCTCTTATTGCTTCCTAGGTAGCTCAACACTTCCAAATAACAACAACGATGATTATGGTGTTAGTGGTGGCGGCTGGCATCTACTGAGCACCCATTATGGGCTGGGTAATTGTACATATAATAATCTTATCCAATTTTATTCAAAAATAAATTCATAAAGTAGGCATTATGATTTTGCCTCTTCATATGAAGAAATGTAAGTGCCTACATCCAAAACCTGGATCTTTCCATTCTACCCTGCTGTCTCTTTCTTCTTACAATGAATTCTATCATTGGACATAAACATAGACATAGGACTTCACAGCCTGGACAGCCTCCATAAACACTAGTTATGCTAGGAGAGATTGATAGACCTATATATTTAAGTTTTATTTGTAAAATTGCTTCTCTAACCATCATTAGCTCAAAAATAGTTTTTGTGAGGATCTTGGACTGAAACTTTGATGTTTGCCTCCTCTTCCACATCAGGAAATAAGGTCAATGGTCAACCCCATGCCTTCCCTGTTGATGATAGATTTTGCACGCAGATATTTTCCCTTTCCATTGCTTTACCTCCTGCCTAGTCTGCCTTGAGATGGAGCTCCCACCATCCTGAAAGGAAGTAACCAGTGGACAGAGGTTGAAAAGGGAAAGAGGACTGGAAGAGCACAACAAATGTGGACTCTGGAGGTGGCTATGAATATGAGATTAGAGTAGTAGCCCAAAAGCCCATCAGGAAAAGCAGTGGAGCTTGAGGCTCATGTGCCAAACCTCATTCCTATTCTCATCATGATGCCTTAGTTGTGTTCATTCATCCAACAAACATTCCTGAGCCCCATGCTGCATGCTTGTCAGTCATCTAAGTATTGGGACACAGTAGTGATCAGGACAGACAAAAGCCTCAACTCAAAGACCCTATAAAGTAAAAGTGACTTCTACAGTATGATGGAAAGTAATATGCACTATGGAGAAAAATAAATCAGCAAATGGAATGGGAAGTGCTGGAAGGGAGACTCCAGATTGTCAATGACGTGGTTAGAATAGGTCTGCCTGTGAAGGTTACTGGCAGATTTGAAAGAGGTGAGAGAGCAAGTCATCAAGATATCTAGGGGGAAAAGTTCTAGAAAGAGGGAACCACAGGGGCATAGACCTTGAGGTTGGAAGGTACATGCTTCATTGTAGGAGTGGTAAGGAGACTTGTGTGGCTAGACTGGAGTCAGATAAGGATGGAAATTAAAGGGGAAAGTGGGAAAATGTCCAGACAGTACAGTGTCCATAGAATGTGGGGAAGATTGTGGCTTTTCCTCTGGGCAAGATAGGGAATCATTTAGAGGGTTATGAGCAAATGAATTAGAAGAGCTGCATTGTTTGAAAATGGATTCCTCTGGATGCAGAGTTGAGAAGAGATTGTCCATTCTACGGGAAGAAGGGTCTAGTCATATAAATTTCTTTCTCCATTGAGATTCCCTTCCCTTCTTTTCCCCCAAGCCAGAGAATAATCACATGTATGAGAGTCTACCTGGGAGTTAGAAGAGTTGTCTTTATCCAAATCTCAAGGCTAGAAGAGACATTGATGACCATCTCATCCTGTTCTCTCATTTTACTGAAAAGAAAACCAAGAACAGTTTACTGTTTATTATTATTTGATGTTAAGGATGCTAGGAGTCCAAAGTCTGCCTAGCTTTCTAGTAGTTGCAGACAAAACCAAGACAAAAAAAAAGTCTTGTTGAGGACATAACCAGTCTGCCAGATGAGCAAATCAGCAATTTCAAAAAGGCATATGTCGTATGACAAAAGTATGTTTGGTACTATTGAAGTACAGAGGAGAGATATCCAACTCAGCCTGGAGATCAGGGAAGGCCTCCTGGATGAGGCAACCGAAAAATCAGTGTCCTACTTGAGTTCTGGGCTGGGGCTTCAGTCTGACCAGCTCTCCTGCCTCATCTGTCTGGTTCTCTTCTTTCTACAACATGGCACCTTCTAGGAGCCAGAAGACTACCTGCGTTAAAAAAAAAAAAAAAAAAAAAAAAAAAAAAAAAAAAAAAAAAAAAAAGAACCCTCCAATTATTTAGAAAGAATAAAGGCAACACAGCAGCTAAAACTGGTTTCATAATTTTTGACTTTCCAAATCTTCTCATTTGCAGTGGTCATTGTCTCCTGGGATTTAGGCTTGGTTTTCTCTAGGTGATAGCAATCATCCTGAGAATAATTAATATACTGCTGCTTATTCATAAAGCCTCTCAAAGACCAGGAGGGTGACAATTTAATAAACATAACAGTAAATACAAATCAGCTGCCCTGTTATACTTGTTCTTGACTTTTTTGTTCCCATCTTAAGACCTCAAGCAGTTTATTGACATTAATTAACTAACTCAACACCCTTGGGTGAGACTGGTGGATATGAATATTATCCTTCATCTTACAGAAGAGAAATTGAAGCTAGGCCCTCTCCTTGACCGAATTCTGGAACGGGCAGAGTTGATTTTTCTTGCTTTTCTAGATGCCTTTTTATTCTGTCTTCTTGCATTTCCTCATTTATCCTGTATCAGTAGTTCCAGAGGCTCAATGCTGTGCCCACACTATTTCCCAGACTTGCAGTCCATGGGCTGCCAACTTTTTACCTTCAACTATGGCCGTGCCTAGCTCATCTGTTAAACCAACTTCATAGCAGGCAGTAGGGTGTGGTTAAATGTATGGTTTCTAGGTCAGACTGCCTGCATTTGAACTTTGATCCCAGCACTTACACTCTTGTGAGTGTGGGTAAGTTACTTAACAAATCTGTGTCTGAGTTTTCTCATTGATAACACAAACATGACCAACGTGCCCACCTACTAGTATTGTTGCATAAATTAACCGAAAGAATACATGGAAAAGTGATTCTGAGTTCAAATCCCAGTTTACCACTTAGTTACTGTGAAGCATTCTCTATGCCTCAGTCTCAATTCATGTTACCTGTGGGTATAATTATCGGTAAGGGAGTGATGAGTCTTAAAGGACAAGTCATATGTATTTTACTCAAACTCAGGTTTACTCACTCAGAGTCACAGAACTGGAAGCAAATTCCATCATCTAGTCCAGGGATTGGCATCATGGGCTCATGACCTAAATTCAGCTCACTGTCATATTTTCATAGTCCATGCTCTAAGAATTGTTGAGAAAAGAAAATAAAAATAAAGGCTGGTCATAGTGGCTCACCCCTGTAATCCTAACACTTTGGGAGACCAAGGCAGGAAGATTGCTTGAGCCCAGGAGTTTGAAACCATCCTGGGTAATGTAGTGAGACCTGGTCTCTACAAAAACATTAAAAAATTAGCTGGGCATGGTGGTGCATGCTTGTGGTCCCAGCTACTTGAGAGGCTGAGGTGGGAGGATCACTGGATCAGGGGTGGTTGAGGCTGTGGTGAGCTATGATTATGCCCCTGCACTCCAGCCTGGGTGAGAGTAAACTCTCTCTCTCTCAAAAAAAAAAAAAAAAAAAAAAAAAAAAAAAAAAAAACTATTTCATGACGTGAAAATTAAATGAAACTCAAATCTCAGCATCCATTAAATAAATTTCCATTGGAACACAACCATGTTCATTTATTTACATAATGTCCGTTGCTGTTTTATTGATACAATGGCGGTTGAGTAGCTGTGACAGAGACTATGTTGCCCACAAAGCCTAAAATGTTTACTCCCTGGCCCTTTACAGAAAAAGTTTGCTGACCTCTGCTCTAGTCCAACAAAAAGGTCATCAGTTTAAATACTTTTTGCATTGGTGAGCTCACTACTTTATTAAGCCACCTCCCCTATTGTCCAAGAAAGTTCTAAGTATCCACACAGAAAGTCTGCCTCCTGGTAATATCTCCCTATGGGTCCTGATTTCTTCCTCTAGAACAACAAATAGAAGGCTAATTCTTCATGCACATGACAACACTTCAACCACATTCCATTAATTCTCTCTTGTCTGGATTATCCATTCTCAGACCTCTCCGTTGTGCCTTACTGTTTCCAGACCCCTCTCCATCCTGCTTCCTGTGAAAGCATGTCTAGGCTTGGTCCACCCTAATCTGATCTCAGGATCTCTGCCTTTCCCTCTGTAAGATTCATACCATGCTAGTAATGACTGACTCAAGACCTGCCTTCTCTGGGTAGCTAATAAGCTTCATGAAGGTAAGGACCTTATTTTCTTGTGTTTCTCTATATTCCCAGCATGGTTTTCATCCTGATGGCTCAATTATTTACTGAAGGTTACTGAATGACTGATCTGTAACATACTTCTTAAAACATTATATCGGAAACAGGTATAATATTCCAAATATCATCTGAACTCTTTATTTTGTTACTGCTGCCCATGACCATAACATTCTTTTAAAAGTACACTGTATATCCAATTCATATGGAAATTATTTGAAAGTAAAAGCCACAGACTTCTTTTAAATCAGTGATTGTGGAGTTGGGTTGCCCCATTGCATTCATGTAGAATGTATTTATTGAACACTTAAATATATTCCTAATTAATTTTGTTTGTTTCAGTACTTAGTTCCAGCTTATTGAAATATTTTTTAATTTTAACTTTATTACCCAATATATTTTCTACTCCCCACTTATCCTTGAGTAACAAAGAAATTGCATGAGGAGTCT
Organism: Piliocolobus tephrosceles; assembly: GCF_002776525.5. Classification (NCBI taxonomy): domain Eukaryota; kingdom Metazoa; phylum Chordata; class Mammalia; order Primates; family Cercopithecidae; genus Piliocolobus; species Piliocolobus tephrosceles. The sequence continues at coordinate 11,608,977 of NC_045456.1, read as the reverse complement.
GTGTCTTCAGGGATGTTGATAACAGCATAGACCTGTAGGAAGCGGCTGGAATTTTCCCTCCAGCTTGATCAAAATCCATTAATCAAAACACTTTTGTACAGTGGCTCATGCCTATAATCTCAGAGCTTTTAGGAGGCTGAGGCAGTAGGATTGCTTGAGCTCAGGAGTTTGAAGCAAGCCTGGGCAACATAGCAAGACCCCATCTCTCAATTTTTTTTTTTTAACAATTTGCTGGACATGGTTGTGTGTACCTATAGTCCTAGCGGCTCAGGAGGCTGAGGCAGGAGTATTGCTTGAGCCCAGGAATTCAAGGCTGCAGTGAACTATGATCATGCCACTGTACTCCAGCCTTGCCAGGGTGACAGAGCAAGACCCCATCTCTAAAACAAACAAAAACACATTTTGTTTAGTATACATGTATACATTAGCCAGGGACTATTAGACTCAATGCCTAAGCCAAAAAAAAAAAAAAAGTGAAAGGAATTGGGGACAAAATAGAAATGAAAACTCTTTGGAGTATGAACACATTAAATGCACCTGAATATTCCAGAAAGTAGCTACCACTCACTCTACTGAAATGGAGGAGTATCCTGTAATTGATATATCCATATACAAATAACTAAATTGATTTGTGATTCCATTACATATCATAGCAGCAATAGAATCAGAACCTGTAAACTTGATATTATGTCTCAGTCTTAGTAATTTGTAGAATGCAGAGAATGTTAGAACTGGAAGGAGATGTAGAGTTACGGCAGATCTCTCATTGTTCAGGTCTGCATTCAGGCCTGCTGAACGGAAGGCCAGTGGAAGTTCACAGACTAAGTTTAAAGCCTGGTAGGTGAACCTTAATTTTCATTCAGGAAAGATTGCATCTAAACCTGTGCAAATATTTTCAATAGTTTTAATGGGGTACAAATGATATATCAACAAATTCACTCGTTTAAAGTGAACATAGTTTTCTGTTTATTTACAAACTTGTTCAGCCATCACCAAGATCTAATTTTAGGATATTTTCTGACCCCCAAAAGAAATCAAATACATGTTAGCAGTTATTCTCCATCCTCATCCCCTGCTTACACATCCAGGTCTAGCTAATCTACTTTCTGTCTCTATAGATTTGTGATTCTGGACATTTTATATAAATAGAACAATACAACTGGAATGCAGTGGTCTTTTGTGTCTGGCTTCTTTCACTGAGCATAACATTTTCAAGGCTTATCCATGCTGTAGCATGTTTCAGTATTTTGTTCCTTTTGTATTGCTGAATGATATTCCATTGTATGAATATACAACTTTGTACATCTATTCACTAGTTGATGGACATGTGGGTTGTGTCCACTTTTGGGCTATTATGAATAATGCTGTTCTGAACATTTGGCCACAGTCTTTGTGTGGATATATGTTTCCATTTCTCTTGGTTAGATACCTAAGGGTATAATTGCTGGGTCTTATGATCAATTGTGTTTAACTTTTTAAGAAACTGCCAACCTATTTTCCAAAGTGGCTGCACCATTTTACTATCCCACCAGCAATTTATGACAGTTCCAACATCTGCACATCTTAGCCAACACTTGTTGTTGTCCAGACCTAGGTAATATTTTAATTGACACTAGAATGGCATTTGTTTGAGGACTGGTTATCTTTCGTTATATATTTCAGGTAATTGAATTTTAGTTAGGGAAGCCAAAAGGTGATATGTTTTGAAAGATTGTTATTGCAAAATCTAGGATCATTTAAAATGTATAAAAAACAGAATGAAAAAGAAAAAAAAGTGGAAAAAATGTTGATATGTAGAGCATTAATGTTGACATAAAACCTATTACAGTGAATGACAAAATATATTTAGTAAGAAAAAAAACCATGTCAAGAAAGCATATTAGTGCTTAAGATTTGCAATGAGTTCAAAGCCACAAAATAATGACTACACATTAACCAAAAGGTGAGGCTATGAGTGGCCTCATGGTCAAATAAAGCAGAAGAAGTATGTTCTAACTAAGCCTCATGTGGACTTACCTTCTCTATTTTGTTTTGTTTGGGGACTGAATAATCCAAAACTAGCAGGATAAAGTCAGGATCAGATGGTTTATGTTTGCCACTGATTCTCAACCAGGGCAGTTTTGCCCCCAAAGAAATAGTTAGCTATGGCTGGAGACATTTTTAATTGCCATGATTCGGGGTGGGATGCTACTGGCATCTGGGGGTAGAGGCAAAGGATGCTGCATCTCACAATGCATAGGATATCACCCACAACAAAGATTTACCCAATCTAAGTGTGACTGGTGCCAAAGTGGAGAAACCCTACTTTAACTGATGCATCTGAAGGTGGAATAATTAGAATCATTTGTAATGTTTGTTGCCCCTTATTTTGCTTCCTAATTACATATGCTGAGTCATTCTCCTTACTCAGGGGGTTTTGCATCTTGGGGTTGTAAAGATGAAGGCTGGGCTGTATATTTGTGATAAAAAATCTCCAGTTGACTGTTTTTTTTTGTTTTGTTTTGTTTTGTTTTTGAGACGGAGTCTTGCTCTGTCACCCAGGCTGGAGTGCAGTGGCACGATCTCGGCTCACTGCAACCTCCACGTCCGGGGTTCACACCATTCTCCTGCCTCAGCCTCCTGAGTAACTGGGACTACAGGTGCCCGCCACCACGCCCGGCTAACTTTTTATATTTTTAATAGAGATGGGGTTTCACCATGTTAGCCAGGATGGTCTCGATCTCCTGACCTTCTGACCTCATGATCCACCCACCTCAGCCTCCCACAGTGCTGGGATTACAGGCGTGAGACACCACACCAGCCTAGTTGACTGTTACTCTTTCTCCATTTTCTCTTTCCAACCCAATAAAAAACTATTGCTCTAAATATTTCACAATACCTATGCTCCATCTTAAAGGAAATTAACATTTAGCATAAAATTGGAAGAATGGATATTGTCCTATTCCCATTTGTTATTCTGTAAAGAATCATTCAGTTCTTTCCTCTATGACAATACATTGGATGTTTGGGGCAAATTTCTAGGTTATCAAAGCCCAAATTAGAAAATGTCTACTACTGTTTTCCAGGAAATACAAGATAATTTTTTATATTGATGTAATAATTCTCCACTTGATCTTAGCAAGACCAGCTACTTACTGAAATAATACCAGCAAACCCTTTTGAGACTATAAATTTTATAATGAGCATAGGTCCTGGAATCTTGCTATGTTCTACTTGAGTTATTTGGACACTGTATTACGGAACAACTGTGTGTTTAGTTGAGCAGAATTTCTCTTCTGAACCATAAATCCTGTTTTTAAATTATTGAAAAAGTTACTATGCCAATTAACACAACTCAACATAGGGGAAAAAACATGAGCTCTGAAACAGATGGCTCAAATCCCAGGCCTAAGGTTTATAAGCTGTGTAGCCTAAGGCAAGTTGCTTAAGGACTCGGAGCAATAGTTTTTTCATTTACAATTTGGGAATACAATCTAACTCGAGGTCCAACAAACTACTGCCCATAGCCAAATCTGGCCTGTGGCTTGTTTTTGTAAATAAAGTTTTATTGGGACACAGCCATGCCCACTCATTTTCATATTGCCTAGAATTGCTTTTGTGCTACTGCAGTAGAGTTGAGTAGTTGTGACAAGAGACTGTGTGTCTTCAAAGCCTAAAATATTTACTCTCTGGCCCTTGACAGAAAACGTTTGTCAATGGCAGCTCTAACTCAACTATTTGGTGGAACTTAGAGTTAGTATACATAAACCTAATCTTAGATAGAATCTCTGAAAATATTAGTACCTATTCATTTCTAGACCCAACAAATTGCTCTTAACAGCAAGAATACTAAAGCTATGATTAATTCAACATTTAATGAGTAAGTACCTACATATAAGAAGATTTTAAATCTCACGACAGCCTAGGTAGGCATAATTTTCATTTCATATATGAAAATGTGGAGTTTAAGAGAGATTAACTTCCTCAGTGTCACACAGTTAATTAGGAGAGTTGATGATAAAATATAAATACCACAGCTGTTTTGGTTTTTCTCTTTCCTCCTATTTAACAATCCTGACCTTTTAGAGGACAGTTTTTGAAACAACTAAATTAAAAAAAAAAAAAGAAGCTGACTGTTTAAACAGATGAATAAACCTCAAAGGCCAGAGCACAGATAGATTTAGAATATTTGCTGCTTATTGTTTTCTAAAAGCTTTTATGTTTATATTAATTTGTTGCTGTCTTCTTGTTCTCTAGACTTTATCATACTTCAATTCTCTTTTCGCTCATTGTGCTTCCCTCCTTCCACTCTCAAGCTTTCCCCTTTCTTAATGGAGAACATTTGTAAGGGAGGATAATGAGTATCCTCTGCATCTGTGAAGCTAAAAAGCAAGGCATTGAAAGAAACAAGCTGCACATTCCTGTGCAACTCTTCTGAAGCTAATTGTCACCAGTGCCGTTGGTTCCAAGGAACTTTTCACGTTCACAAAACACTGTGGTCCCTAAAGACAGGCTACTGTCTTTGTGGCTTATTATTTCAGGACATATCTCACAGCTCTTACAAATATATTTAAGAACAAAAAAACAAACTTTATAGTCACTTCATGTAACGGGTTGTAGGAAGGAAAGACATCCAGCATCGAGATGTGTGACTCTTTGTATGGTCATTGGCATGTGAATGTATACTTCCACGTATGAGTGTCTGGCATCTAGTGGGTGTGTTTCTATAGATGCTTATCTGGCATCTGGGGTGTGCTTCCATAGGTTGCCATTCAGTTCTTGGGTATATATATCCATCGATGGTCATCTAGCATTGAGACGTGTGTTTCCATAGATGGACTTCCAGTACCTGGGAGTGTTTCTGTCGAGGGGTATCTGGCTCTGTGCCTACATAGAGAGGGAGCCTTATCCTGCTCTTTAGCACATCTTCATCTTGGGAAAGTATTTTCCCCTCTATTGAGGGTTAGTGAAGCTCTCTTTACTTTTCTATCAATTCATCCTAGTCCTACTGTCTGAAGCTACCTGGAATAATGCTTAATCCCTCTTCTACATGGTTGCTCTTCAGAGCATATGATGAGTCTTAGCTCATTCTCCAAAGCCCTTATTTCTCTAAAATGAAAGCTGTACAGTCTCACATTTTTTTATAAGACAAGATTCTGACCCTTTATTATCCTGGGGATGCTTATATTGATCCATTCTAGTATGTCAATGTCTTTATTTTCCAGGTTTCACTTCTTTTCTGATTCCAGAAGTAATGAATGTTTATTATATAAAATAAAAACCTTGGACTGTATATAACTTCAAAAGAATGAAAGGAAAGGAAGAAAGGAAGGAATGAAGGAAGGGAGGAATGAAGAAAGGAAAAAATCACTCATTATTCCATTACTCAGATAATATTTTTAAATTTTTGGTCCTTATTTTCTAGTTTCTCTGTGTGTGAGTGAATAAATGTATGTTTACACATCTACTTATCTATATCTCCATTTATAGCTGTATTTTTATATACTGGTGTAGAGTCCAACTACATGAAGCTTCGTATCTTGATTTTGTATATTCATAGCATGCACACTTTCTCTCACAGCAAATAGTGTTCACAAATATTCTTTTTTTTTCTTTTTCTTATTATTATTATACTTTAAGTTCTAGGGTACATGTGCATAATGTGCAGGTTTGTTACATATGTATACTTGTGCCATGTTGGTGTGCTGCACCCATCAACTCGTCAGCACCCATCAACTCGTCATTTACATCAGGTATAACTCCCAATGCAATCCCTCCCCCCTCCCCCCTCCCCCCTCCCCATGATAGGCCCCGGTGTGTGATGTTCCCCTTCCCAAGTCCAAGTGATCTCATTGTTCAGTTCCCACCTATGAGTGAGAACATGCGGTGTTTGGTTTTCTGTTCTTGTGATAGTTTGCTAAGAATGATGGTTTCCAGCTGCATCCATGTCCCTACAAAGGACACAAACTCATCCTTTTTTATGGCTGCACAGTATTCCATGGTGTATGTGTGCCACATTTTCTTAATCCAGTCTGTCACTGATGGACATTTGGATTGATTCCAAGTCTTTGCTATTGTGAATAGTGCTGCAATAAACATACGTGTGCATGTGTCTTTATAGCAGCATGATTTATGATCCTTTGGGTATATACCCAGTAATGGGATGGCTGGGTCATATGGTACTTCTAGTTCTAGATCCTTGAGGAATCGCCACACTGTTTTCCACAATGGCTGAACTAGTTTACAGTCCCACCAACAGTGTAAAAGTGTTCCTATTTCTCCACATCCTCTCCAGCACCTATTGTTTCCTGACTTTTTAATGATTGCCATTCTAACTGGTGTGAGATGGTATCTCATTGTGGTTTTGATTTGCATTTCACTGATGGCCAGTGATGATGAGCATTTTTTCATGTGTCTGTTGGCTGTGTGAATGTCTTCTTTTGAGAAATGTCTGTTCATATCCTTTGCCCACTTTTTGATGGGGTTGTTTGTTTTTTTCTTGTAAATTTGTTTGAGTTCTTTGTAGGTTCTGGATATCAGCCCTTTGTCAGATGAGTAGATTGCAAAAATGTTCTCCCATTCTGTAGGTTTCCTGTTCACTCTGATGGTAGTTTCTTTTGCTGTGCAGAAGCTCTTTAGTTTAATTAGATCCCATTTGTCAATTTTGGCTTTTGCTGCCGTTGCTTTTGGTGTTTTAGACATGAAGTCCAAAAAAATCACAAGCATTCTTATACACCAGTAACAGACAAACAGAGAGCCAAATCAGGAATGAACTTCCATTCACAATTGCTTCAAAGAGAATAAAATACCTAGGAATCCAACTTACAAGGGATGTAAAGGACCTCTTCAAGGAGAACTACAAACCACTGCTCAGTGAAATAAAAGAGGACACAAACAAATGGAAGCACTTACCATGCTCATGGATAGGAAGAATCAATATCATGAAAAGGGCCATACTGCCCAAGGTTATTTATAGATTCAATGCCATCCCCATCAAGCTACCAATGACTTTCTTCACAGAATTGGAAAAAACTGCTTTAAAGTTCATATGGAGCCAAAAAAGAGCCCGCATTGCCAAGACAATCCTAATTCAAAAGAACAAAGCTGGAGGCATCACGCTACCTGACTTCAAACTATACTACAAGGCTACGGTAACCAAAACAGCATGGTACTGGTACCAAAACAGAGATATAGACCAATGGAATAGAACAGAGTCCTCAGAAATAATACCACACATCTACAGCCATCTGATCTTTGACAAACCTGAGAGAAACAAGAACTGGGGAAAGGATTCCCTATTTAATAAATGGTGCTGGGAAAATTGGCTAGCCATAAGTAGAAAGCTGAAACTGGATCCTTTCCTTACTCCTTATACGAAGATTAATTCAAGATGGATTAGAGACTTAAATGTTAGACCTAATACCATAAAAACCCTAAAAGAAAACCTAGGTAGTACCATTCAGGACACAAATATTCTTAATACCTACATTTCACTCTATCATGCTGTTACATGAGAATTGGTCTGTGCCCTTTTAAAAGTGTGACTGACAGAAGCCACCACAATGCTCCAAAATGAACTGAGCATGGCAGAGTGCAGTGGGGCTCACTTTAGCTTTGTCCTACATCTCTACTTCTTTTCTTCTTCATGTAAATGTGGGCCTTGAAATTAACTTAATTTTCTTAGTTTGCAAATCAGCTTTTTCCTTAGCATGTAAACACCTTTAACATATCAATCTACAGGGAAACGACCCTTTTGCAAATGTGTAAGCTTATGTATGTCATTTTAAGACATACCAGAATACAGTCATACAAAAGGAAAGCTGTCACCATGTTTGGCTAAGTTGTCTTGTGATTTGTGTGCATGTGTGTGCACATATGTATCTTTGTACAAACAGTAAGAAGTCATTCAAATATATCTTACTGTCTCATTTGCAATCATTTTCTGCTCTGTTCCTCCTCAGTATCCCTTTTAAGGTGATAAAGTGTACATTTAAATGTTGACTTTTTCTGTTTTGTGTATATACATGTGAACTTTTTGGAAATTTTAATAGCAAGGTTCATCTGCTGCAGTGCAATGCGTTTTAGATTCCCAGTCATACTGTGTGCTCCATGTAAGTAGGAAATATCATTTGCACATGTGTTTTAGTTATCTAAAACAATAATTTTCAGTCTAGGTTCATGGATGTCTCAGAATCAATGGATATTTTAGGGGAAGGTGGTTATGAATTCCTGGAAATTGAACACAAATTTTTAAAGCATTTTCTTTTTCCTGGAGATAGGGTCTTACTAGATTTTCTAATGGCCTGTGATGATCGCTCTAAAGGGTAACTTCATAAAATATTCTTGAAAATTATTAGTGGGATTGCTCAGAGAGATGCCATCATCATGGTAAAAAAAAAAAAAAGCTAATAGAAGGCAATAATTTGAGAATGCATTAAACTTTCCAGGTGGATGGCCTTTTTTCTTATATGACTTGTCTTTTGTCATATCAGGTATTGATTTATATATGAGAATGGGCTTACAGCATCCAGCAAACTCTTCTTCCCCAGTTATTTCTGAGATTCCTCCAGGAAGTGTCTTGAGATATCCTCTACCCAGATTTCCTGGGTTCTATTCCTGGCTCCAATGGTAAGAGTCACACTGCCTCAGTTTCCTCATGTATAATATAGCAACAATAATAGAATCTGTGTTTCAAGGCTATTATGAGGACTAAATTAGTTAATATATGTAAAGCACATTGAAAAGTGCCTGGTGTACTTTTGCACTCCATAAAGATTGTTATTGTTATTATGATCTATTTATTTTTACAAATAAGATAGTTTAATAGTTAGATTACTTGTTCCAGCCATCACAGTTAGAGAGTAACTGACATATGATAAATATTTCATAATGGGCAGGCCATATTTGGGAATTTTCTTTGGATTGACTAACTCAGGTCAACAAACTTTGTAAAAAGCTGAATAGTAAATATTGCCAACTTAGTGAGCATAGGTTCTCTATTGCTACTACTCAGCTCTGCCACTGTGATACCAAAACAGCCATAGATGATATGTAAACAAAGGGGTGTGGCTGTATTCCAATAAAACTTTATTTACAAAAACAGGGCAGTCAAACTCTAGTTTGTAGGCTCCTGCTTCTCCCTTTCCTTCAGATACTGCTTAATTTCTTATTTCTTAATGCAAAAGTAAATATATATATATATAATGGAAAATTTAGAAATTATAGATAAACTCAACAAAGTTGAAAAATAAAAATTGCCTGTATTCTACCACCAGAGATAATTAGAGTTTACATCTTGATGAATATTCAATAAGTATTCTTCCAGTAGAAAGATGTTGCTAATTTATTCCCTTTGTAGGTCTCTGGGAACTTGGTTTGTAATTGGCTCTGTCTTAGTCTGTTTTGTGCTGCTGTAACAGACTACCATAGACTGGGTAACTTAAAAAGAAAAGACATTTATTTCTCATGTTTTTGGAGCTGGGAAGTCCAAGAGCATGGTGCTAGCCTCTGGTGAGGGCCTCCATGCTGCATCATTGCATGGCAGAAGTCATTAGGGCAAGCAAGACAGAGAAAAAATGGGGGCCAAACGTCATCCTTTTATCAGGAGCCCACTGCCATCATAACTAACCTGCTCCTGTGATAATATTATTAACTCATTTGTAAGGGCAGAGCCCTCATGACCTAATCACACCTCTTAAAGGTGTCACTTCTCAATACTGTTACAATGGTAATTAAATTACAACGTGAGTTTTGGAAGAGACATTCAAACCATAGCAGCTTCTTAACATTAAGGTTTAATTATGGTAATTAGTGGGCAGAGCTACTAGCTGGGTCTAGTACCTATGGCACTAAAGGCCAGGGGAGAGGTGATGAGATAATACCTTGTAGATTTACTCATTTCAGAATTGTCTTCACTTTTCATTGAATAGGAAACTTCCTTATGTGATTGTTTTGCTAGCTGTTTCAAAACTATTTAATATCTATGGAGCCTAGATTTCTATCATTATAATAATATATGTGCTAAAACCTTTTAATCCATATCCCATAAGTTTTATTCCATAAATTTTATATATGCACACATAAAAATCGTTAAAATGCTTAATTTTAAAAGTTAATGTGGGGGCACACACATACCCTTCTCTTTGTTTTTGTCATATTTATCTCTGAGAATCATTAATTAACTATTTATGAGCACTTGCTATATACTAGACATCATGGTAAATACTTTACATGTGTAATTTCACTGAGTCCTTCTGAAAACCTTATGAAACAGACGTAACTGTTCTCATTTTACAGAGAAGTAAACAGGGCTTCTAAAGGTTAAATTATTTGTTGAAGACAACACCAAATAAGTGGCAGACCTTGGGACTTTAACTCAAGTCTGTGGATGTTTCTTGAGTCTGCATACATGTGATAGCTTTGTCAAGTGCTAATTATCTCCCTTTATTTTTGTTTCAAATGGTGGCCTTCTTTAGTGCAGGAGAAGTTAAAATCCTAGCTGCACATTACCTTCCATCACTTGACAAGCAGAGATGCACTGAAGACTGAGTTCAGTTATTTGCATAGTTATCAGCATGCTGAAGAAGTCCTTTCCTCACACTTGCGACTCCTTCCATCCCATTTGCCATTCAGTTTTGCACATGAGCAAAGCTGTCTCTGTCTTCTGGAAGATGCTGAGTTTTTGTCTCCACTTTTGTTGATTGAGACATCCCAGCCCTGCTTTTCTTGGCACTTACTCCTCAGGTTATGGCATTGGCACAAACCATACCTGCAGCATCATGTTACTCTCTTGTACTAAAAATAACAGATCCTGGGTGAGACTTCATATATAATTCATGGTTTTGATTTATTAATCTTTCCATTAAGCCAGAGAATGACATTTTTACTGGCTGCATTCCAATCTGCATTATCACAGACACTTAGCATTAACTTGAATATCTTCAGTGTGTGTGCACACATGTGTACACTCACGTCTGTGTTTATTTTTGGTTGTAGTAACATCAGAATTATTGCTGCTTGTAACTCCCTTAATCTTTCACTTAACCCTCATTTCAAACCCTTAACATGAATGTAATATCTGAAAGCAGTAAACATCAAATGCAAGTTGATGATAAAAATACAGGCTCAAATGAAAAAGAATAGTTTTGTCTGTTTTGTATAGCCTTAAAGTTAAATTTACATTCAACAAATGGGGAAGGACAACAATGTGAAGCCAGTTCATTCATTTAGTAGTTATTTATTGAGCTTCTTCTAAGTGCTAGGATTTGTGGTAGGATGAGCGAGGTGATGATGGTACTGTAGAAGATAGATCAACTTTCATGATACCCAGTAAGTCTTATAAGTAAATTAAAATCCCTTCCCACTCCATTATTTGCATCAGAGTTGGTCTGGTTCACCTGAGCTGTTAGAAGATGCCTTGAAGAGAGTGAACATATTTTAATTATTTTGTAAGACACTTCTCTGAGAGCTACACCCTGACAGTCACTTTGGCTTCTTGGGCTCCACCACCTTCAATGAAACCTTCACCACCACTGCTACTTTTCCTTGGGCATGTCCAGGCTCTTCAAAGCAGAAAAGGAGGACCTGCGATAACGGATCCATAAATGAAGGAGGAGATCCACTCTATAAGCAGAGTTCTGATGCTTGCCATTATATTCTACCAATATCAGCTCTTTGGAATTTTGGTACCATAGTGTCTCAAGCCCCTTTTGAACAGTGAGAATGTCCTTGTAGAGGCAGCTTTGGGTTAAAAACGATGCCACTTGGACATTGCATTTTGTAATTGTTTTGCCTGTTATTAGATAATTGTCCTTCTAACTGCTTAACTGCCAGATTCATGAGTTAATATACAATAGGCCAATTTTTAGGAGCCATATCCATAACTGGGGCATGGGAAATTAAAGGTATTAATGATACCTGGAAACGTAACCAAGATCTGGAGTATTATTTTCATTTTATAATAATGTTTTTAAAATTATATGATCAATAGTCAAAGGAAATTGTGACTTTAATTTTGAATTTTTTGATTAAATATAAAATATATACTTTTTAAATGTATGTTTTGATCCAGTGGCAGTTATGATTATTATTTATTCAATATCCTTTCCTTCCCCTCTTCTAGTAGTAACACCCATCTTTCTTGTGGGAACCTGAGTCTGTGTGGTTTATATGGGTTGACTCTCTTCTATCCAACTCCAACCACAAGGGTGGGGTGACCAAGAACTGGCCAATTAAAGAACTGCATTCCCCCTAGCTAAATGGTTGGTTCAAGGAAAGGGTGTGATTATTGCATGCCAACCAGATTCCCCCTTAAGCTTTTCTGGAGTTTTGGGGGAAATGTACTCGTGCTTTTCTTCTGGGGTTGTTATTATTAAGCAAGGCCACTACACAAGGAAATCTCCACCAATTAAGGACAAGGAAAGCCTTGAACTACTACTGTCAGGTCATCTTTTTATGGCATGGGGAGGACCTCCCTGAAAATGAGACCAGCACAGCAGAACACATTGCTTAGCAATTATTGTAATACGTTGGCATCATCTGAACTTTTTGATTAAACTAGCTGGAAGTTAGCTATAGCCCCTTGAACTTCTTGATTACATGAATGTATTCGTTTCCTACTGCTGCTGTAACAAATTACCACAAACTTAGTGGCCTAAAAAAATATATGCATTATCTTGTAGTTTGGAGATCAGATGGCTAAACTGGTCTGCAGGGCTGCATTCCTTCTGGAGGCTCTCAGGAAGATCCATTTACTTGCTTATTTCAGCTTCTAGGGGCTAGCTACATTCCTTAGCTCTTGGTTCATGGCTCTGCATCACTCCAACCTCTGCTTCTGTAATCATACCTCTTCCTCTGACTCTGATTCACCTGACTGCCTGCCTTCCTGCCTGCCTCTCTCTTTTCCCTTATAAAGCCCCTGTGATTAAATTGAATCCATCTGCGTAATCCAAGATAATCAATCCATCTCAAAATGTTTGACTTAATCACATCAGTGAAAGCCCTTTTGCTATATAAGGAAACATATTCTCAGGTTCTGGGGATTAGGACATGGACATCTTTGCAGAAGGGGCATTATTCTGCCTACCACAATGCATTCCTCTTTGGTATAAGCTACTCTGAGTTGGAATACTATCATTTGCAACCAAGAGTCTTAGAAACACTTTTACACTGTTTGTGGGACTGTAAACTAGTTCAACCATTATGGAAAACAGTATGGCGATTCCTCAAGGATCTAGAACTAGAAGTACCATATGACCCAGCCATCCCATTACTGGGTATATACCCAAAGGATTATAAATCATGCTGTTATAAAGACACATGCACATGTATGTTTATTGTGGCACTATTCACAATAGCAAAGACTTGGAATCAACCCAAATGTCCATCTGTGACAGACTGGATTAAGAAAATGTGGCACATATACACCATGGAATACTATGCAGCCATAAAAAAGGATGAGTTTGCGTCCTTTGTAGGGACATAGATGCAGCAGGAAACCATCATTCTCAGCAAACTATCGCAAGAACAGAAAACCAAACACCGCATGTTCTCACTCATAGGTGGGGAACTGAGCAATGAGATCACCTGGACTTGGGAAGGGGAACATCACACACCGGGGCCTATCATGGGGAGGGGGGAGGGGGGAGGGATTGCATTGGGAGTTATACCTGATGTAAATGACGAGTTGATGGGTGCTGACGAGTTGATGGGTGCAGCACACCAACATGGCACAAGTATACATATGTAACAAACCTGCACATTATGCACATGTACCCTAGAACTTAAAGTATAATAATAATAATAATAATAATAATAATAATAATAATAACAGACAATGAGATACTGGGGGCAATTTAAAAATTTTGATGAAAAGAGGACCTTTTGTATAGATATTTGGAGTTATGAACCATTTTTTGGAAAGATGAAAGAATTGTACAGGGAACATTAAATTATGAATATGACTTTAAATGACTCCAATATTTTCCTGTCCTTTAATCTGTTTGTATCTTTTTAAAATATATTTTTCTCTTCTTTTATACTACCAACTGGGAATTTTCTTTCACATATTCTTGTTCTCAGTCAAGTTCACCTTTAAAATATCTTGCTTCCTATAGCCTATTATATGCTACAGAGCCTTTCTGCAATATCTTTTCCTCCTGTTTTCCATTTTTCTTCTTTCTTCTCAACTGTCACTCTTCTCATTTTCCAGAATATTCATCTGTTTCTTTCTTAAATTTGAACTGTTTTCTTTTTTCACTGTTTCTATGAATATTTTTTTTCTATCTGTCTTTAGGGATGGGAAATAGGTTCAAAGCTATATTTTTAAAAGTGTGCTTCTGTTGTTTTAGCATATGTTTTGTAATAAGTCTCATGACTGGCATCAAATGGGCATAAATTCCTATTTCACAATAAATAAGTAAATTAATCTCTCTCTTCCAGAGTTGTTCCCTATACTTTGCTATTTACATGTAAATAATATAGCCCTATATTACTTAACCAAAAAACGTATAAAATCATATTTTTAGTCATTTTAAGTACTCATTCATATTTTAATCTCATATTTTTAAATTGAAATATGATTTATCAGGCCATTTTGACTTTTTGCTCATAAGAATATATGGCATAAGCTCCTTATTTACTCAATAGCATTTAACTATAAAGTTTTATCTATGGCAATTTAACCTAACAAATGAAAAATATTTTCTAATTGTTCTAGTATGCCAGAAATAACTCTTGTATTTAATTTTTATTTCCTTTTTAACCATCTTTAAAATAAACATATAAATAACTGTGTAACAGACAAAAATACAAAATGGCTTTTTAAATGTAATCTTAATTAGCTAATTACTTCTTTTTCCTTAATTCATATAAATGTTTCCATGTATCTATTTGATCTACAGTGTAGAATATTGCTATAGCATAGTACATGTAACCTATCCTAGCTTTACTCACTTGCCAGATATCTTTTCTGTTTTTGTTCTACTGCATTTGTTTATACTATCAGCAATACAGCTAAAGCCAGTCTTGAATACATTTTTAAGTAATTCTTTGGGATAGATAGATTCCTAACAGTGGTAGACCAGGTCAAGCAATATGGTCATAACTACTAATTTCTATTATATTTTGGTGGTATCAGAATAAAATACCTTGAGAGTAAATAAGATTTTGATGGAAGGAAGCAAGGATATGAAGTTATTCTATTTCATATGAACAAGATTTGAAGGAGAACTTTTCGGTTTTGTTTTTTAATAAGACTAGAAATCAAGGCTGATTGCAGCCTTGAGCAATGCTCATGCCTCAGCCTCCAAAGTAGCTGGGACTACAGGCACACACCAACATGCTTGGCTAAGTTTTTTAATTTTTGTAGAGACAGGGTTTCTTCATGTTGCCTAGACTGGTCTCTAACTCGTGAGCCGAAGTGATCCTCCTGCCTTGGCCTCCCAAAGTGTTGGGATTACAGGTGTGAACCACCGCTCCTGGCCTTACCTATTCTTTCTTAACTATCCCATTCCTTCAGTGTTGCCTGGCCCTCATGGTGTTGTTCCCCTGACATTCTCTCCTTGCTCCCCTGCCCCCTCTGTTGACTCTTGTCCACACTGCATGCCCTAACTCTGAGTATCCCCCAGTGCTGGCCTCCTTTTTTTTTTTTTTTCTTCCTCACTTACTTCAGACTGTGGCTTCATGTCACATATATCTGGAGAATTTTGTAGGTGTGAAATTAATTCACATCCTTTCCTTTAGCCTACTTTTCATTCCTGCAGTGTCTTCTCCTCCCCATGGTTACTATCACTCCCTTTTTTGCAAGACCTTATAATTTATCACCTGGACGACTTAAATTCATCTCTCCATGGCTTCCTTGCTTCCCAGTGGTTTGAATCCTCACTCTTCCCTTGCAAGTTGTGCCTCTCCATGTAGTCACAGAAACATTTTTTAGTCTTGATTTATGTACTGAGGCTCATGGATGAATGGCCTGTTGCCACTGACATCCTGTATATTCAGTACTTCCCTTACTCCTCTAGTCTTTCCTTCTTATAATTTGTGCTCCATCAGTCTTACCATTGTGACAAATAGATCTGGTCACTCTCAAACTTTACTAGCCTCAGTGACTTTCCAGGGACTAGATGGAATTATCTAATCTATTTATTAGAACATTC
Source organism: Piliocolobus tephrosceles (assembly GCF_002776525.5). Classification (NCBI taxonomy): domain Eukaryota; kingdom Metazoa; phylum Chordata; class Mammalia; order Primates; family Cercopithecidae; genus Piliocolobus; species Piliocolobus tephrosceles. Next base: position 11,592,844 of record NC_045456.1, on the reverse strand, counting down.
CAGACCCTTCCCAGCCTGTTCCCATTTCCAACTTCATCCTCTGCCATCAACCCCCAGTCTCACTATTCCCAGCTCTATCACACTTAACATGCCAAACCCTTTCAACCTTCTCTCTCTCTCTCTCTTTCTCTCTTTTGGCTGCACTTGCCAGCCCTCACTGATATTTTTCAAGATCCATTTTAAAACATTTTCTTTTAAAGATTTTCCAGATACTTGAACTCTCCCCATGCTCCTGAGACTTTTAATCTTGAGCAGGTGAAGCAGTGATATGGGAACAAAGGCAATGAGTAGTGTGTGGCCGAGACCACATGGTGCTTTTGCCTTTGCCCCCAGATAGCTTTTCTAAGTTGGGGAACCTCATCTGAACTACGGGAACTGAAAATGATTTGAGTGACAATTTTTTCAATTCTGCCTGAGATGGCACATAACTAGTACCATTTTAGATGCACAGGAGAAGAGTTATGTCATTATATGGAATGCATGCTATAGGCTGATGGAGCTTAATTTTCTCATGGGACTCAAGTTAGAAAGGCATTTTTGGATCTGTCAGCTTTCTATGCCTGACCCTCCAAGCTCTCACTGATGCCATGAGCACCTGATATTCTTAAGACCCTTCTCTGACATAGTAGCAGCAGATTATATATATATTGCTATATGTGCTTGTTAAATAATTTATGGGATGAATGACCTTTGAAAATCCTCCATTCTTTTTTTCCCTATGCCAAGTTAGTTACTAGGCCCATTAATCTTTTTAAAAAAATTATCTTCATTTATTTATTTACTCATTAAGTTTAAGTAGCATCAAGCATTGAAGAATCATCTTTTCTTGCTCTGTCAGAGAACTGGTTAATCTTAGTTTAAGTTCTCCCATTACTCAATATCTTTGCTTTTTACTTCATGCTAAGTTACCATTGTTGAAGCTTTCCTGAGGTATCTTCCCAAATCTGAAGTTGCAGAATTAGAAGTTGCCAAAGTCAACTATGGCACAAACTTAGAAGGTAAGAGCACTTATATCATATGATCTTGGGCAAACACTTTTGTCCTGCTGCATGTCAACTTCTTCATCTGCAAAATGGGAAGAGGAAAATGCATGTAATGTATTCCTTTTCTCATTATTTTAAAAAATCTTTAAAATTTCAATAGTTTTGGGGATACACGTGGTTTTTGGTTCCATGGATATGTTCTTTAGGAATGATTTCTGAAAATTTAGCTGTGCCCATTAATCTTTATTTATAATGTTGCCCTTAGAGTCTATCCTTCCTTTTCTTCTCTGCTGCCACCACTGTGTAGATGTCTATCATCTCAGCCCATATTCCTACACTCATCTTCTAATGTTGCCATTTACTCTTTCACTCTCTCCCCTTCAAGGATACTGAACTCACACCAATTATTTCCCCAAATAAAAGGACACATTCCCATTTCAATTCCAAATATGATACCAACTGGCTTTTAGATTAAGTTACAACTCACAAGCTTGGCACACAAGGCTCCCATGCTTTGGCCCCATTTTCATGGTCCAGCGTGTTCCCTCACTCCACTCAGACAGGGACTGTCACTCTTCTGTGTCTGCTCTTTGGTTTGAGCTGGACAGACCACCCTCCCTCCATGCAACCTGTACTACTGACTTCTTTTTTACATTTATTTGCCAGACTTATTTATTACATTTTATCAAATCAGATAAATATCAGATTTATCAACATTTATCAATTGTTCTTCCCAGTATCCAAGTTCCAATCATTTTGCTTCTTGATCATATTAAACAGTATCTGTTGCTCCTTTTTCTGCTTGATACACTCTTTCCCTGTTTCCCACCTTATATTTCATCTGGGCAAATTCTTTTCTATATTTAAAATACTTTTAATGTAACATGCATACAATAGTTAGGAAAAATAAGCAAAGGGTGAGTTATGAAATGTTCAAAGAAGTTTTTTTAAATTATTACTGACTTCTAAAACCCCTTAGTACTACATCAAAATCCACCTTTTCCCCAAAGCCTACTTGACTCCTTTTGACCTAAATATTCTTTCCCAATTTTAATTCTTATGCTCCATTATTGCCTTGTCTACTTACTAGTAAGTGGAATTATCCACTAAAACTCTCTTCTTCAAGAGCCATTGATTAATCTGTTAAGTATGCACTTAAGTGGATGACAAAGAAGCCAGACATTTTTTAAAGTGCCTAGAAATATTCTTATCTCACTTTCTTTTTTTACACCAAATTGTTAAATACTTTTGTTTAAAAAAATGAAAGTCCACAGCAGGTGACTGCTGGCTATTAACAAACCTAGGAATAAGCAAAACCATTTCCAAGTCACGGTTGGGGCATTGTCATTGTCAATGGAAGCAGAAAGGCCTCCTGTGTGTGTGTCTGTGGGAACTCATTGAGAACACCTTCTGCCACAGAGGAGTGGGGGCAGGGACAGGCTTGTCTCCAATGTCCAGGGCTATCAGACTTGGCTCATCCTGCCTCCCACACCTGTGCCATCCGGTGGTGAAGATGGCTTTGCCTGGGAAGCATTTGGTTGCAAGAGTTAGAAATCTGCTCAAACTAGCTGATGTAAAGAAGAGAGATATAGTACATTTATACTATGCAGTCACTCAGACACAGGAATCAAACACAGCCAGGCTTCATGAGAATGAGAGAAGGGAGGACACTGGGGCTGAAAGTTCTTTTTCTTTTTCTCTTCGTCTCTTTGTCTGTTCATAACCACAGGATATATCCCATTTCTGTGTCTCCTGGTCTCTTTCCTAACAATTTTGATCACTTGTAAAGGGCTCTCAAGGACTCCCAGATACATGACCTTAGAGTTCCATCCCCCATCACAGACTGACTGCATCTATGACTCTAAGCTCAAATTCTCAAGTGAGAGGATTTGGCTAATCTTTGGTTTGAGAGTGGTGCTTGACCTTAGGCCAAGTGTTCATTCTTGGTCCACAGCACTATGTCCAGGATTGGGGTCACATATTATAAAAATAAACACTTGGTCCTGTCCTTTCAAGGAGTTTTAGAGTAGAGTCATACATAGATCCAAAAGCTTCTACCATGAAAAGTTCAGCATACTGTATGTATTTGGGTAACATGAAAGAAGAAAAATTTAACACCCTAGGACTGTTTCTTTGCTTCCTGCCAATTTCAGTGGCCCAGTTCACCATGATTTAGAAAAGAAATTGTTAATTTAATCTCAAAATGAACATGTGACTGATATGTCATCAATATGAAAAGAAGAAAAATTATGAAGTATTTCTTACAATTACATATATCATATGTTACATGGTTTAAAATCTACCTTTATAGAGGCTAGGTGTAACTTGAGACTGCAAATTTTAAAAGCACATGAAAGGATTGGAGGGAGTCTATGGAAAGCTAAGCAAATGATAAGAGGGAAAGAAAATAAAGTATGAGTTTCAATTTAAGGAAGATGGTAAACTTATTTAGCCTGGAGAAGAGAAGACAGTAATGATGTGAGAATTTCCTCAAACATATGAAGGTGAAGCAGGGATATATTGAATTCATCTTTATTGTCTTGAAATAATATCCAGCAGAACATGGGTTTGAATAATATAAACTCAACCTTTCATTCAGACTGCAAAGTTATGTGTGGAGATATTCTTGAATTTGCTTAAGTAGAAGTATACATGTATCTGTAGAAGCAGAATGTGATACTATAGTCACAGGAGTATAAATTAGAGAACTTCATTGAGATGGCCTTGAGCTCTATGGGACTGAAGTCAGTTCTATGACACTTAGTAGAAATGAAAGACAAGTAAAGAAATTTTGTAATATTTTTTCTTGATGAACTATTCTAGGCATGGCTGAATGAATTGTGCTCTCCAAGGGACATTCAAAGAAGCAGCAGTAGTCACCAATCACTGAGTTTTCTTTTGCAAAATGGAAATTATGAATTAAGGGTAAAAGCTAAGTTTTGCTCCACAATAAAGTGAGATTCTAAGTTACTGTGTAAGAAAAGAGAACAGTGTAAGAGAAGAAAGGAAGAAGAGATGGGATTACGGAAATGAGGAAAGAATGTTGGAATTTTCAGTTAGAGAAATTAACAGATTTGCTTGTAAGTAGTATGTGGTATGAGTCATCTTTCTCCTCTCCCAAAAACTTTCTCCATAAGATCATTGCAAAATACCCATTTCTGGTTATTGCGTCACAAAATTGAATCTCTGCTAGGATGAATAGAAAATACTAACCATAGGCTGGGCAGGGTGGCTCACACCTGTAATCCCAGCTCTTTGGGAGGCTGAGGGGGGAGGATTACTTGAGGCCAGGAGTCCAAAAATACTAAATATAGCCTCAGAATGGGATTGGATAAGAGCTGAGGTCACCTGTAGAAGGTGTGCTATGCTCAGGTGACCTGTATCTAACTAAGTATATTAACAGTAGACTAAGTAGACATTTCAGTGTGTTATCAGGACTAAGTAAAAATGTTGATTGGGTAGAAGAAAATCCAAGACTAGGATTCCAGAGTGACTAGGATTATCACCTTGGGTGAAGCAAACAGATATTTTATGCCTTTCTTTTTCAAATATCGGTAATGTGTATATTCATCTATGTTGGGGTACAATAATGTATGATCACTTAAAAGAAAACACAGACATTTGCTATCAAAAGTTCTACCACCAAATAGTGAGAACTACTGAGAACTGAGTACTTGGCACTGTGGCATGATTGACCACTTTCTGTGATTCTTCAAATGTAGGCTGGGAATCCTGGGTGTCCTTTAAACTCATTCAGGGAGACTGTAAGGTCAAAATTACTTTTATAATAATAGTAAGACTTTATTTGCTATTTTCAATCTCGTTATCTCATTAATGCTTGGTGGAGTTTTTTGGAGGCTACATGATGTGTGATATCTCAACAAATTGAATGCAGAAGCAGATATAAGAATCCAGCTTTTTAAGGCCAGATCTTAGATTTGCAAAAATGTAAAACAGTGCCACTTTTCTCACGATTTTTTTGAAATATATTTCATTAAAAATGTTATATATGTGTAATGGATTTATTGTTCTTATTTTAAAAGAATTGATAAATATTTAAACATTTTTCGGTTTTAATTTCTAACATAGTAAATATTGATAGATATAACTCACACAAACAAAAGATTCTGGAGAGCCTTCCATTTTTAAGAGTATAATGGGGATCTGGAAGTGATCCATTACTTCACCTTGGCAAGGTAACTTTGCATAAGGTGATCTGAGCATATTCTGACTTTCCCTGATCCTTCCATGGTCTTATGGTGGGTAGTGGTATCCTCAGTGAGAATCTCTCTGAGAGTGCAAATCTTTGGGATCACTCTCAAACTGACACAAGATAAAGCTGAACTGTGTACTTGGTTCCCCAGGCAATGCTATCACATTCAAGCCTCACAACATGTCTCATTCCTGTGCTGCAGGGAATCTCCAAGGTTACTCATCTCTGGGTCATGAGATCCATGGTATCTTAGGCTGCAGGAAGGGTCCTAGGAAAGATCTGGGTCTGGTGACAAGGCCTGGTCCCACATCATTAGCAGTCTTCCTTTGTAAGTCTCTCAGCATATGCATAGTCAGAGTGCTCAAGTGTCAGCCTCAGAATAGTGAACTGTTACTGAAGCTGATGATGTGTGAGACATTGGTGGGGGCAATTTTCGTGTATTGAATCTCACCACACATTTATGAGTTTGATATAATTATTGCTCCAATTTTATATATAAGGAAACTAATGTAGACATTTAAGCAAATTTGCCCAAGTTCTCACAGCTAGAAAGTGGCAGGAGTAGGATACAAACATATGTACTCTGGCTCCAGGTTCTGTGGCATTACCCACTATATTGTATCACCTTCCTTATAGACTTGATGACTGTAATTTCCCCCTTAGCAATGTACTAGGAAGGGCAGGCAACCACTGTACCAAACAACCTAAAATTTACAAAAGACGAATGTAAATGTTGTTCCTTTGTGTTCCACTGCAAAGTGGGTTGGTGAGGGCTCCATATGGTCACTTGAAAACCCAGAGTTCTTCCATCTTATGGCTTCATCCTTCTATAGGTCCTTGGAGTGGTCTCTGTATAGATGGGGAAACAGAGAGCAGAAAACTGTACAACAGGAGTGTTTTGTGGGCCAAGCCAGCACTTCTGTCTATATTTCACAGTCTCAAATCACTCTTGTGGCCACATCCAACTGTGAGAGATGCTGGAAAATGTAGTCCACCTGCCCAGAAGGGGAAGAATTGAACAATTAACAGTATCTTTCTTTTTTTTTCTTTCCATGAGTACTCTGAAGAGTTTTCTGTTAATAATGTGGAGATTCCAGGAATATTGCCAAGGGCTGAGCTCACAGATCAACTGATACTTTAGAAGGTTTACCAGTAATTCTATAGCTCTGACATGGAACAAGGCCACCAGGGGCCAGGTGTTCAAATACAAGTATATATGGGCCTATAGTTAACTATCAAAAATTTTAATATCATGTTAATGCTAAGTAGCTCATGTAACATTTTAATAAAAAATAGAAAAAGATTTACTTTCCTAAAGCACTTCATTGCTATGTTTGAGAAAATTTTCTGAGCAAATATACATATGTATAATTAACATGTGAATGGTGCCCTACAAAATTGTGCAATGTACATTCTGCACAACTGTATAAGAAGGGCCTCCCTTTATGCTGGCTGAGGACCCAACCACCTTAGTTCTTATAGTTTAGTCCAGGTTTCCAACTCTTTCTATAATGTACCCAGAGAGCATAATTGAGTCATAGCTTGATTTTCTTCTCTCTCTCTTTTTTTTTTTTTGTATTGTTTTTTAGATGGAGTCTCACTTGCTCTGTCACCCAGGCTGGATTAAAGTGGTGTGATCTCAGCTTCAACCTCTGCCTCCCGGGTTCAAGTGATCTTCCTGCTTCAGCCTCTCAAATAGCTGGGATTACAGGCGTGTGCCAGTATGCCTGGCTAATTTTTATACTTT
>NC_045456.1:11483312-11585801 GCF_002776525.5 Piliocolobus tephrosceles | reverse complement strand
CCACCCACCTTGACTTCCCAAAATTCTGGGATTACAGGCATGAGCCACTGCACCTGGCCTTAATTTTCTTCTGGGTTCCTTCCATTTGTTCCTTGCACTCTAGCATCCCTCTCCATTGTTTGACCTTAGTAGAAAAGAAAGAACTACCTTTTCGACTTCTAGGTCTGATGAGGTTTCTCAGCACACATTGTTGTTGAGTCTATAGCACTGTTCTGTAGTAAGGTTTCTCAACCTCAACACTATTGACAATTGAGTGGATCATTCTTTGTTGTGGGGCTATCTTGTATATTGTTGGGTGTTTCATAGCATCCCTGGTCTCTACCTATTAGAGTCCAGTAGCAACCCTTCTTACTTGTTGTGACAACCTTCTAAACTTCTTGGGTAAAAACACTCCTCTGATGGGGTGTTGTGTCAGTGCTACTTGGGTTAGAACAGTGAAATCAATTCTTGGTTTGTGCTTTTCTTCATTCTCTATGCTCCCACCTTGGTGTCCAACCCCTGGGAATCACAGGAGCAGACGTGTCATTGCTATTCTGAAAGGAAACTCCAATGACTTCCCATTGCACTTAAGATATACAAGATATCTTTCCAGTGGCCTGTGGGCCCTCTAACCTCCTCTTCGACCTCATCGCTACCACTATCCCCTATATTGCTTGCAATTCAGTTCCTGGTACATCCCATGACCCTTCCTTTCCTAGGGACTTTACACATACTAATCTCCCTTTCTGGAATGATATTCCTGAACCAATTCCTCTTCTCTTAATTTCCTGTTATCTTTCAGTGCTCACAGTTTATCACTTACTTAGCAAAACTTCCCCTAACACCATGTTCCTTGTAAGACAAGGTTTGGTCCTCAGTTAATTGCTAACTGAACATTCTGTACATTCTTTTATTAGCTCTTATAAAAGTTAAAAATATGTACACTATTAGATAATTAAATAAGTATTTTTTTCTCGCACACTAGAAGGTAGGTTCTACAATGGGAGGACCCATTGGGGTTTCTTTATTCCCTAACATGTGGCAGACCAAATATCAAGGGCCTTTGAGATTTTGAAGCGACTATTTCATAATTTGAGACCTGAGGAAAACAGATATTGGCCTCCAAAATACGAAAATAAGCTGTAAAATTAAAAGTAATTAATGTGTAATTAAATGTTTACAAAACTTAATGATGTTACAATATGGCAATCAAGTGAATGAAACTCTATTCTTAAGTAGATGTATATGAATCAGATCACAAGAGCAAACTAAATATTTGATTCATAACAAAATTCAAAATTATAGATTTTATTAAAAATCTTCCAAATATTAATAGCAACAAAGGATATTTAATGTGTGATGAGTATGCATTTTAATATGCTTGATATAATGAGGGGAGGGTGGCAGAGCTCCAAAGTGGAGTGCCCTTGGAGTGTAAAATTGCTAGAAGTTACACCTGTGTGGCTCACCATGGTAGCCACAGCAACTTGTACAATGCCTTCCATTTAATAAATGCTCAATATATATTTATTGAATGAAAGAATGAGTAAATCCAGGAATGTGCTCTACTGCCAGTCCCACTACTCATTTAATGTCTTCGTTGTACAGTACGTTTCCTAGCATGCAGATCAGCTGGGAACCTTTTCATCCTCATTTCCGTTGAGATACAGTGCCCTTTGAGAGCAGTCCCACTGACTGGGTTCTTAATTCACTGTGCAAGTGATGCCATGGCAATCTTGAGAGAATGCTTGGGGCCCCATAAGCTTTCTAAAAGCTTTCAGCTCTTCCAATAATTCCATACTGAGAGTCTGAAATTCTCCTCTGCTGTATCGACATACTCTGATAAAGCTCTGATGTAGCTTTCATTCATGAGCCAGTGTAGGTTGTGTTAATTTTCTGGAATAGTCTCCTGGAACCTGGACATCCTGAGATATAAGTCCCTTGGAATTAGAAGGACACCCCTTATGTTTTAAAAAACTGAAATGAAACCACATCTGGAAGGGTTTCTGGAGGTGTTACAAGAAAGAAAGAATCTCATTATTGGCTGTTCTCAAATATACAAGAAACCCAGAAAATGATGCCCAGCATTACTTTTCTCACCAAGCAATCTTTCCATCCTGACAGTCAGCCTCTGATGGGCAATTGGGAGTTTTCCTCTCCTTTTTCCTCTTTCCTCTGATTTTTTTTTTTATCCCTGGTCCTTATCTGGAGCCTTTTTGGCAAGCACACTGGGGTCAGGTGGGTAGAGGCTGTCTTTCCCAGCTATGTTCTGGAAGGGATCCAATACATCCCTCTAGACAGGGTAAAGTCCTCCACAGGAATAGATTTACATCCTTTGGTTTCTTCAGAGTAGAACAACTATAAGACCAACTTTGGACTTGCTAACATTGACAGTCCCTCGTAACAAGAGTTCAAATGTTAGTTTTAGCAAATGCAAAAATTCCCTTCTCCTACGTTGAAGAGGGTAAAGATTGAATGAGATTAGGGGGACAGAAAGCTCTGCCCTGCTCACTGAATGGCCCTGAAGAATCTAGTTTAGTGACTCTTCTGTATTCCCTATGCTCCTGTTCCCTCAGCTTTCTCTCATCTTACCTTCTGTTTTATTCTAGCCCATTCAACAAGATCCACTCAGTTAACCCATCCTGAGAGTCCAAGGGCATCCCCAAGACCAAGACTGCATGAGAGAATTTACATCACTCTATATATCAGTTCCATAACAATTGAGATAACATTTTGCTTGATTACTTCTAGGCTATGGCAGACAGAGCCTCAGTAATAATACCTTGCAAGTATAACATGTCTGTAATTAGACTGTCCTGTAATTGGGGAGCTGACAACTTAGCCACAGCTTGTCACTAGCCAGTGACACAGCAGGAAACAGGAAGAACCATAGAGAAGGACATCTGTCTGCCGATTGATGGCAAGAATCCCAAGGAAAGCCAGAATGAATAGATAATAATAATAGCAAAACGCCATGGAGAGGAGAATACTACATTTCTTGGTTGGAGACAAAGCTGGTTCCTTGGGGAGAAAGGGATCATGAATCTTCCTCCATCTTCCTGCTCTGAGAGATAACTTATGGGAGGTAGATTTTAGTGTCTTACAAAGCCAGGCACACAGCTAAGGATGGATCTGAAGTTTTGGTAGTGACTGCAGGAAGGGTGAGAGAGAGGTCTCACATCATAGGCAGACTGGACTGATGCCTCACAAAAGAGCCCCGCTGAGTGGTTCTGAGCAGGGGAGGGAGTTTGATTTAATTAAATCAGCATTCTTCCTAGGGTGCTAAGGAACAAGTAGACCAGTCATCCTTGTCATTCCCCTAAACCCGCTGCTTTTACTGAATTCCTTGAAGTCTAATTTGGTTTCTGCCTTCCATTACTATCTGTCATACTCAATAGACAAGCCTAGCCAACCATCCTAATTCCATCATGGCTATTCTGTTTTAGATGCCCCAGCCCTAGTTTGCATCATCGACATACATTCTCTCACCTGGTTGACCACTGAAAATATCCCCTTACTGGTTTCTGCCTCCAGGTTCTCTTCCTCTCCTTTATCCACCCATTGCTCTATTGATAAAGCTCAATTTCCTATTGTAACTGCCCCTACAAGTCTTTGTTCTGGAGTTGCTAATTGAACCCCATTGCCTACTAAAATGGTAGGTCCATGGTGTGAAATTGAATACCTGATGTCAGAATTCATTTGTCCCTTATATCCTTAGTTTTTCTCCAACTCAAGGAATGTACTCCAATTGAAATACATGTTCATTCCTGTTTTTATCTTCCTGTTTTCATCTTCACAACATTCTCTTTGTCTGGAATGGTCTTTCTTTCTGAATTCCCACCCATCCATTAGGTCTCCTGTATTAGTTCGTTCTCGTGCTGCTATGAAAAATACCTGAGACTGGGTAATTTATATATATATAAAAAAAGAGGTTTAATTGACTCACAGTTCCACATGACTGGGGAGGCCTCAGAAAACTTGTAATCATGGCAGAAGGGGGAAGCAAACACATCCTTCTTCACAAGACAGCAGGAGAGAGAAATGCCAAGTAAAGGGGGAAAAAGCCTTATAAGACCATCAGATCTCATGAGAACTCACTATTACAAGAACAGCATGGGGTAACTGCTGCCATGATTCAATTACCTCCCACTGGGTCCCTCCCACCACATGTGGGGATTATGAGAATTACAATTCAAGATGAGATTTGGATGGGGACACAGTCAAACCATATCATTCTGCCCCTAGCCTCTCCCAAATCTCATGTCCTCACATTTCAAAACACAATCATGCCTTTCCAACAGTCCCCCAAAGTCTTAGCTCACTCCAGCATTAACCTAAGAATCCAAGTCCAAAATTTCATTTGAGACAAGGCAAGTCCCTTCTACCTATAAGCCTGTAAAATAAAAAACAAGTTAGTTACTTCCTAGATACAATGTGGGTACAGGCATTGGATATATATACTCATTCTAAATAGGAGAAATTGACCAAAACAAAGGGGTTACAGGCACCATGCAAGTCTGAAATCCAATAGAGCAGTCAGTCATTAAACCATAAAGTTCCAAAATGATCTCCTTTGATGCCATGTCTCATATCCAGGTCATGCCAATGCAAGATGTGGGCTCACAAGGCCTTGGACAGCTCCACCCCTGTGGCTTTGCAGGGCACAGCCCCCTCCCAGCTGTTTCCACAGGTTGGCACTGAGTGTCTGTGGCATTTCCAGGTGCACAGTGCAAACTGTTGGTGGATCTACCATTCTGGGTTCTGGGGGACGGTGGCCCTCTTCTCACAGCTCCAACCCCACATTTCCCTTCCGCACAGCTGTAGCAGAGGTTCCGCATGAGGGCTCTGCCCATGAAGCAAGCTTCTGCCTGGACATTCTAGCATTTCCATATGTACTCTGAAATCTGGGTAGAAGTTCCCAAACCTCAGTTTTTGACTTCTGTGCACCCACAGGCTCAGCACCATGTGTAAGCTGCCAAGGCTTGGGGCTTGCAACCTCTGAAGTAATGGCCTGAGCTATACCTTGACCTCTTTTAGCCGTGGCTGGAGCCGAAGCAGCTGGGATGCAGGGTGCCATGTCCTGAGGCTGCACAGAGCAGAGGGGCCTGGGACCCTACCCACGAAACCATTTTTCCCTCCTAGGCCTTTGGACCTGTCATGGAAGAAGCTACCATGAAGGTCTCTGACATGCCCTGGAGACAGTTTCCCCATTGTTTTGGTGATTTTTTTTTTTATTTTTTTATTTTTTATTATACTTTAAGTTCTAGGGTACATGTGCATAACGTGCAGGTTACATATGTATACATGTGCCATGTTGGTGTGCTGCACCCATCAACTCGTCAGCACCCATCAATTCATCATTTATATCAGGTATAACTCCCCAATGCAATCCCTCCCCCCTCCCCCCTCCCCATGATAGGCCCCAGTGTGTGATGTTCCCCTTCCCGAGTCCAAGTGAGCTCATTGTTCAGTTCCCACCTATGAGTGAGAACATGCGGTGTTTGGTTTTCTCTTCTTGTGATAATTTGCTAAGAATGATGGTTTCCAGCTGCATCCATGTCTCTACAAAGGACGCAAACTCATCCTTTTTTATGGCTGCATAGTATTCCATGGTGTATATGTGCCACATTTTCTTAATCCAGTCTGTCACTGATGGACATTTGGGTTGATTCCAAGTCTTTGCTATTGTGAATAACATTTGGATCCTCATTACTTATGTAAATTTCTGCAGTGAACTTGAATTTCTCTGCAGAAAATAGGTTTTGCTTTTTATATCACGTTGTCAGGCTGCAAATTTTCTATCACATTGTCAGGCTACAAATGCTCTGCTTCCCTTTTAAACATAAATTCTAATTCCAAATTATGTGTTTGTGAATGTGTGAAACTGAAAGCTTTTGAGAGCACCCAAGTCACCTCTTGAATTCCTTGCCGCTTAGAAATTTCTTCTGCCAGATACCCTATATCATCTCTCTCAGTGTCAAAGTTCCACAGATCCTTAGGACAGGGGCAAAATGCTGCCAGTTTCTTTGCTATAGCATAGCAAGAGTCACCTTTATTCCAGCTCCCAACAAGTTCCTCATCTCCATCGGAGACTACCTCAGCCTGGACTTCATTGTCCATATCACTATCAGCATTTTGGTCAAAGCCATTCAACAAGTTTCTAGGAAGTTCCAAACTTTCCTACATCTTCCTGTCTTCTTGTGAGCCCTCCAAACTGTTCCAATCTCTGCCTGTTACCCAGTTCCAAAGTCGCTTCCACATTTTCGGGTATCTTTATAGCAGCACCCTACTATCTGTGGTACCAATTTACTGTATTAGTCCATTCTCATGCATCTATGAAGAAATACCCACGACTGGGTAATTTATAAAGAAAAGAGATTTAATTGACTCACAATTCTGCATGGTTGGGGAGGCCTCAGGAAACTTACAATCATGGCAGAAGGGGAAGCAAACAATCCCTCTTCACAAGGCAGAAGGAGAGAGAAGTGCCAAGCAAAGGGGGGAAAGCCCCTTATAAGACCATCAGATCTCATGAGAATTCACTATCATGAGAACAGCATGGGGTTAACTGCCCCCATGATTCAATCACCTCCCACCAGGTCCCTCCCACGACACAGGATTATGAGAACTACAATTCAAGATTAGATTTGGGTGGGAACACATCCAAACTATATCAGCTCTCCTTCTTCGGGAGACTCTCCTGTGTCCCAGCCCCATATAGCTCCCTCCTTTGAACAACCTTCATGGCTACCCATCCTCTTATCTCCACCTCTCACAGTTTGCTGAGGCCGATGGACATTGGGCTGAGTGAGGTAGCTCTGCTATAGTTGAAAGCTTAGTAAATTGGAAATTAGGTTACATGTGTTTGAGGACTTCTACTTCCAGTTTTCTGGCTGTGTGGTCTCTAACAAATCATTTAACTCCCTAGGACCTCAGGATTATTATTTGTAAATTGGAGACAATAATTCCTGCCCCATAGGATTGTTGTAAAGCCTGAGATGACATGTGCAGAAACCTTTCTAAACTTCAAAGCATTATACCAATGTGGGGCATCATAATGATTATCTATCTTATACTCTGTTTACATAGTTGCCTTATTAAATCTCTTTATAGGTCTTTAAGAAATAATTTTTTGCCACCCTCCCACAACTAATTGTTAACCCCCTGCATCAATTAGGCATGCATTCAGCTGCAAGTAACAAAATACTTGATTATCTTTGGCTTAAATGGAAAAAGGGAGAGAGGGAGGGAGGGAAGGTGGAGGTGTAAGGGGGTGGGGACAGAGATTTAATTATCTCATAAAATGAAAATTTGAAGGCCAACATTCTAAGTTGGTTCTATGACTTGACAATATCTTCCAGGACCAAGCCCCTCTGGCCTCTACCCCACTGTTCTCAACATCTTGACTTTTGATTTTCATGCCTGTTGCCTCATGGTTGCAAGATGATAGATATAGCTTAAGGCTTGATAACCTCATTTAGAGACAGGAAGCGGTGAGGAGGGAGAGAACTACTGGATGCTGGATGGGAGGTGGGTTCTCAGGTGGTCTTGAGAAGGAACTTCATTTCCACATGAAAAGAGTAGGCACCAATGCCTGCTACAGCCCTTGAGGACAGTAGTCAGATTTTCATCTTGATTCCCTCTCCACAATGCCTAGTATATATGGTAGATGTTCAATAAATATTAATTGAATGAATTAATAAGTAAAATAATAAATTAATTTATGAATGAGACTTCAAAAACCTGGAATAACTGGTCTCAAGTCTGCCGTTTTTGTACATACATCTTCCTTAAAGTTCACCCTCATAATAGTCTTCAGGACTAGAGCAATTTATCCATCAAGCAGAAGTGCTGTTATTCAACGTGATTTGATTAGTTTTTGTCTAGTCGGGGGGCCAAGGTGAAGGAACATTATGTCAGAAAGACAGCATAAAAGTGATTCTGGATCTGAGAGGTTTAAAATGAGTTTGAAATATTAAAATATGTCTCAGACAAATATGAGGCTTTGTAGGTTTTTTGAATGTTGCATAAGAATTCAAAATATTGTTACAGGGTATGTCACATTAAGAATTCATAGTCTGAAAATTATACACTGGCAGAATCTTTTAAATGACCTCCTCCCTGTGCCTTTCCATACCTCATCAGACAAGAGGAGATTCAGTGGGAAAGCAGTAATTATAATCCTACATTGGCAGACTTTTGGTATGTGCCTGAGCAAAACAGGTGAGAGAGGGTGGGGATAAAGAAAGAAAGGAAGTTAAGTGACCTAATAAGGCCCAGGGGAAGGCCCATATAGCAAACGTGGTTCTTAACCTTGAATAAAGGTCAGCTTCTGAGGGGCTGAGCTAATCATTGTGTATTTTATAGATATACAGTTGACTGGTAAAAGTTTCTGATATTGAATTTGTTCCTGTAGAACCTAGTCTTCTTGATTACAGAATTACCAATGTAGATGGAATCTCAAAATATTATACATCTCTTGGCCCTTAGGAAGATTCACTTGTGTATGTGCATTGCATCAGAAGGGGAAGGAAATGAGAACAGGACATGCACATTTATTTTAACCTATAAAGCTTACAAATGAGGAAGACAACACTAAGAAAAGTTAAATGATTTCTTAAGGGTCACTTATATTTACAGATTTGGGAATGGTACCAAGATATCCTGGTGCCTTTCTGTTGTTCTTTCTTATGCCCCATATGGCATTTTAAATTTTTGAATCTCCTTTAGGACAATCAAATATGAGAGAAAAAAAACCTGAATTATATTGGTAGAATTTGAGACATTTTTATTCCACAAATCTATATTCAAAATTCCCCTCATGATACTAGATGAATCTCCAGGAAACAATGCTTCTTGTCATAATCCTCATATTTACTAAGAATTATTGTCATCACTTAGCTTTTCTGGTCTCACTTTTTGTCATCTCTGAAATGGGATAATAATAACTTTTTTCTCTAACTTACAGGGTTATTTCCAGGTATAAAGGAACAAAAGCATTTAGAAAATGCAAAACTTACAAATGTACAATAATGATTCATCTCTTTATTGAATACTGATGAAAACAATAATATTTAAAACCAACTTCTCTGGCTTTCCAACTCCTAGTCCCTCTCCCAGACTATAGAATATTAAGACATGCACACAAAGTGAAAAGTAACAAACGAAGGGACAATGGGGGAAGCAGAGAGAGCAGCTAGTAGGCCATTACAATTATCCAGGAAAGAGATAATGGAGGCTTGGATGTAAGTGGTTGTGGTGGAGTTGGGAGGATATATAAATAATGTGGATCTATTTTGGAGGTAGATCTGAATGATTTGATCATCGGTTTTAGGTGAGATTTAGGAGGGAAAAAAAGTTAAAGGTGGCCCCTGGATTTTGGAGCTAAGCAACTAAAAGGATGAAATTGGCATTACCAGAGATGGAAAAGACTGTAGACAGGAGTCTTCTCTATGAGAATTAGTTTTAGGCTATGTTAACTTCAAGGTGCCTGTTAAACACTAGATGGAGATGTTGAGTGGGCGGTCTGGAGTTGAGGGATCTAGGCCAGAGATAGAAATGTGGAATTTGTCAGCATATACATAACATTAAGCATCATAAAACTCAATGTTGTCACCTAGGAAGTAAGCATAGACACTCAAAGAGAAGAAACTCTAGCCGAACCCTGGGACATCCCAATGTTTCAAGGTTGGCAAGATGAGATACAGTGACAGAAGAGTAACAAAAAGATATTGAGAAGAAGCAAACAGCAAGGAAGTAAGAAAACCAGGAGAGTGTGGAGTCCCCAAAGACATGTGAAGAAAATGTTTCAAGGAAGAGGGAATGGTCAGCTGTGTTGATAAGGACTGAGCAATGGCTGTTGTATTCAGCTACGTGGAGTCCCTAGTTACAATGACAAGAACAGTTTTAATGTAGGGTGATTGTAAGGGTAAAAAGAAAAGCATCATGTTTGAATGCACATAGGAATGGTCCAACAGTTTGATAAAAACAAACAAACAAACAAACACTGATACAGGAAAAAGACAGTAAGTGCTAGATTAAGGGCCTTGAGCAGGCAAGAGAGAGGAGAATCACAGGAGGGTCAGCTTTCAGAGCACTGGAGTTCATTAAAAGGAACAGGAAGAGCCGGGCGCAGTGGCTCATGCCTGTAATCCCAGCACTTTGGGAGGCCGAGGTGGGCAGATCACGAGGTCAGGAGATCGAGACCATCCTGGCTAACACAGTGAAACCCCCATCTCTATTAAAAACACAAAAAATTAGCCAGGCGTGGTGGTGGGCACCTGTGATCCCAGCTCCTTGGGAAGCTGAGGCAGGAGAATGGTGTGAACCCGGCAGGCGGAGCTTGCAGTGAGCCGAGATGGCACCACTGTACTCCAGCCTGGGTGAGAGTGTGAGACTCCGTCTCAAAAAAAAAAAAAAAAAAAAAAAAAAAAAAGGAACAGGAGGAAAGGCAGAATACTTTAGCCAGATGGAGGTAAAACCCTTCTGGTTTCTAAAAATTTCTTTTCTTTTCTTTTTTAGAGATGAGGTCTCACTATGTTACCCAGGCTGGTCTCAAACTCCTGGTAGCAAGCAATTTTCCCACTTCAGCCTTCCAAAGTGTTGGGATTTCAGGCCTGAGCCACTGCACCCAGCCAAACCCTTCTGGTTTTTGTATGTTCTATATCTAGGGAAGGGAAGCAGGGCACTTCTTTTCTTTTCTTTTTTTCATATAGGGTCTCACTCTGTTCCCCAGGCTGGAGTGCAGTAGCATAATCAGAGCTCAATGCAGCCTCAACGTCCTGGGCTCAAGTGATCCTCCCACCTCAGCCTCCCAAACTGCTGGGACCAAACCAGGGTATTTCGTAAATAATAAAAATAAATGAGTTTTTCCCTTATTCCTCTCTTTCCCCACCTCTTACATCTAACCCATCAACTGTTCCTGTTCAAAACATATCTTAAGCCTGGCTACTTTTCACCACCTCCTTGTCATGTCCTCTCTGAGCTGCTGCCAGCTCTTGTCTGGATTCTTGCAACAGGCTCCTAAGTCAGTAATTTCCCTGCCCTCACACTCACTTCCTCAAGAGTGGTCATTCAAAACATAAGTCAGATTTGGCCACTTCCATGCTAAAAATCCTCACATGGCTTCCTATCTCATTATACCAGCCAGACAGCTGACACTGGCCTTCTGTGCCCCATGTGATCTCACCTTTCTTGCCCCTGCAAATTCACTCACTCTCACTTCATTTAATGCATTACTCTTCAGTCACACTGGCTGCCTTCTGATTCTTCAAACATACAATCATTGTTCCTGCCTCAAGGACTCCATCCTTGTTTTATCCTTGCCGTTCCTTTTGCATGGAATGCTCTCCCATATGAATTTTGTGTGGCAGCCTCCATAGCCTCTATGAGATTCTTCATATCTCAGTTTAAATGTCACCTCCTTATAGAAGTCTTCCTGAACCACTGAATAACAAATAGCCACCTAGCCACTCCCTTTCTATCAGAAGAATTTTAATTCTCTGCACATTGCTATCTGCTATTTTCTTGTTGGCTGCAATTTCTGATTTTGTTGTTTATCATCTAC
This sequence comes from Piliocolobus tephrosceles, assembly GCF_002776525.5. NCBI lineage: Eukaryota > Metazoa > Chordata > Mammalia > Primates > Cercopithecidae > Piliocolobus > Piliocolobus tephrosceles. Next base: position 11,574,256 of record NC_045456.1, on the reverse strand, counting down.
CTTCTCTTTATAAGTTCTATGAGAGCAGAAACTTGCCTCGTTGCCTAGTCTACTTCCCAGTGCTTACAATGGTGCCTGGTACATGGGAGACACTCCATAAATATTTGCTGATTGAATGAATACCTTGCTGTTATTTATTTACTTCTGTTTTCAGGACTGAGACCAGATGGTCAAGATGCTACAGTCCAGCTGAGAAATGCTTGGGGCTCTCTCTACTGTAATTTGCAGCAAAAGAACCCTCAGCTGCCAACCTATATGGAACATCTGGCCCAATAGCAGATTCCTAACACCAGCTTTAGATAAGGCCTTAACAATGATGAAGAAGTTCCTCACACTTCCCCCTGATAATCCCCTGGGGCATAAAAGATATTACAGCTTAGGGCTTTAGTAACTGCCCAGGCAACAAAGTGTTTGATTTTTAGGCAAAAGCGCCCACCTCTGATTAATCCAAGCAAATGTTGGGCCTCCTAAATAGTCATTTTATAGGCTGAAACTTTTCCTACTAGTACTGCCAAGGCTGCAGACAGCTGTGGAAATCCTTCTAGAGCTAACATTCATGTGCCTCAACTCATATGTAGCCAACTGTAAACTGGTGCCAACTTCAAGTGCTCATTTTGTGTAAGGTAAAGATGTATTATTTCCATTTTACAGCTGAGGAAACTGAGTGTCAGAGAAGTTATAGGACTTGCTCTGGATCTGGTGACCCTGAATCTTTTATTCATGAGTACTTTCAACAGTGTTTGAAAGTGTCTGGTTTTCAGAAATGACCAAAGGTCACTTGAACCTAAGTGAAGCAAATTAAGTAGATTCTCAAGGTTGGATAATAAACTTTCCAACTAGTAAATCCCTACAAGATCTAGAAGGAGCCTTAGAGATTATCCAGGTTAATATGAAAACTTCAGAAAGCCACATATGTACTCAGGATCCCACTTTTTTTGGCTTTTATTTGTTTTAGGCAGATCTAGTTCATGCTAGACAAACCTAACCTAACCTCTTCAGCACACACCTGGCACAGAGAGGGGACAGAGCTGAGAGACCAACTACTCCAATCTCCGCCCTTCTGCCAAGATGGCTTAAAGATATAAACACTCTGTGTTAGCATGTTTCAAGGGAGCAGCTTTTTCCATTGCTATATTAATGAGAAACAAAGGAGGAGGGGTAGAATCTCTTTGTTTTAGAAAACAATATCAATCCATTAGAAAACATAACATACTAGATAATTACTATATGAGAGATGTGTAAAGACCTGGAGAAGTCAGTCATTTCCCTTGGTAGCTATTATGCTGTGGAGAGATGGCATCTGCACCATTCATAACTGTAGTATACAAATTGGCACAGGGAGAAGGCCAACAGCAAGCTGTTCCAGGTAGACCAGATGTCTCCAAGGGAGGCTGTCTCTCTAGAAGTAAACACAATGTCTATTTCCTGTCACTTTCACTGTTGGATAATTAGCTATTTGGTATCTGGAATAATTATTGATAAACAGGGTAATCCTTTTAAAAAAAGCATCCTAACTGTTCTGTTCTCAGAAGGAAGAACTTTTTCAAAACACATTCTCCAAAGGCACAGTTTTTATCCCCTTTTCCCAATCATGAGCTGGTTTTGTGCTGCCAGATGTTGACTTGGAGATGAGGGAACGTGTCAGTGGCCACTCTCTTGGGGGAAAGGTAGAAAAGGTGAAGGGGGAAAATAACTGGAGAATCTAAGAAGGCCTTTGTTGCCATCATTAACAGTCAGTCCAAAGGAGGTTGAAGGATGCCGGGGAAGTAGATGGGTGGGGAGACAGACAGACGTAAGCCATGAAGTCATACAGAGATCAGTACTCACTGGGGATGCTTGGCCAGCTTTGGTTGGGCTGTGAATCCAATGGGCATACAATTTGTTCATTTGACAAATATTTCTTAAGTTCCTTCTACATCTGGGGAAGTGGTCTAAGCATTTGGGATCCATCAGTGAAAAACAAAAACAAAACAAAACAAAAATCCCAGCCCTTGCGGAGCTCCAGTGGGGGATTCAGACCAAAAAAAAAGAAAAAAGAAATCCTAAAGATAAAAATAAATTATATAGTGTGCTAGTGGGTGATAAGTGCTATGGAAACAAGAAAAAAGAATAAAACAGTTAATAGGCACTTGGAGTCCAGGATGTGAGAGTCTTTTGCAATTTTAAATAGGCTTTTTAGAGGGAGATTTTTGGAAGTGGTATTGGTGCATAGATTTGACAGGGTGGAGAAGTCAGCCATGCAGATGTCCCCGGAAAGAGCATTACAGGTTGAGGGAACAACCATTGCAAAGAGCCTGAAGTGGGAAGATTACCTGTAGAGTTTGAAGAACAGCAAGGAGGCCAAAATTTCTGGAGCCCAGTGAGTGTATGTGTGTGTGTGAGAGGGGAGGAGGCTCAGGGTGGGGGATGAGGAGGGACAGATAAAAAGGGGAGAGGGAAGTGGGCAGTAACATTTGAGGTAAGAAAGATCAAAGGATAAGGGATGTAGGGTCTTGTTGGTCCTAGCAGGAGCAGCGCAACTTTAGCTTGATGAGAATGCAGAGCTTTTGCATAGTTTAGATCAGACAAGTAACATGTGATCTACGTTAAAACACACACACACACACACATTTTTGTCTGGTATGTTGAGAATAGATTATGGCATAAAAATAAAAGATTTCTCTTCTAAACATATTGCCTTACTTATATGACAGGGTTGCTATGAGACTCTAATGCAAAAAAAAAAAATGCTTTAAAAATTATAAAGCATAGTGCAGATCCAAACTATAATTATTTTACAAACAACAGAGTTCAAAAGCCAAGGTCCCTCTCGCCTCTGCTGATCCTTGAGTAGTAACTGCGTTCATGCAGTTAAACTAGCCTGTTTAAAAGAAGCTGCAGGAAAATTGATAACTATGTATTCAAAAAAATGTAATTTTATGCCTGAGTTTTAAGTCAGTTAGATTTTGCAGATTGCTATTTATTTTATGTTCAGTTTTTGAAATAAATGCTTAAAAAAAACGCGTTAGTACTAGGCTTGAATACTGAAGACTTTAAATATAACAGACCAGGAGAGAAGCAGAAGTGTGAGAACTTTAAACCCATTTCTTACTTAATCCCCTCGGAGAGCTAGACTGGAACACTGGCTGGATCTTCCAACATTTCTGGGGGTGCTCTCTGTTCTTTGCAGTGGCCCTGCCGCCAGGTGAACGCTGCTGGTGGGAGAGCACGCACTTAGTGCAGCCAGCTGACCTTCACAGTCTGGGGGGAAATTTTAAAGGATTGTGGACAAGAGACCTTGAGACTCCAAGAGGAAGAAGAAAAAGGGGCCCAATGAAGCCTGAGCCTCCCAGGAGGTAGAACTGAGTTAATGAACAGGGCTGATTATCCAAGGTAATCATGTAAAAGAGAAGGCTAGGAGGAGTTCTAGATGGCTGCAACTTGGAGTTTACTCTGTCTAAGGTGAGTGTTTATGTTTCTGTGTTTTTGCTTCTCAGGCAAGGTTTTGTTAGGTTTTGTTTTGTTTTTTCTTCCTTGTTCCCTTCTCCCACGGCTCAGTTTGCAAAAGCAGCTCGCTCTGCGTGCCAGACCCCATTCTAATCCTTCTCTTCCCTTAGATTCCGAGCCTGGTTAGAATTAGCCTCTGCATCACGGGCTCCTGGGACCCTCCGCTCTAGCTCCTCGAGGAGGGAGCAGCTGTGTTCATCCCCCTACCCGCAAATGCCTCCGGTTCTTATTTGGCCGACACTCCCGCGGTGCTGCTGTCCAAAGACACACCTTCCCAGCCAGCCCAGTGGTCACGTCTCGCCCCAGCGGTTCGGGAGCAGTGGGAACTCTGCGCTCCCCCAATCGAGCCCGCTGCGCCGGGCTTCTCCCTTCCCTTCCCCTTGACAAACGACCCAGCCTCTATCATCCCTGCTCCTTCCGATCGCTAGTTTTGTTTACGGAGCAAACCGAGGCTTTGGGCAACCTGCGGTTGCACGGTTCTCCTTCGGCTTGGGGAGGGAGGGGTAGCGTTCACAGTTCTCCAGTGTGCCATAGACTGTTAGACCAGATCCTTCAGATCTGGAGGCACACGCAGTGGGTGACAGGAGAGTGCCCCCTCCCCCTGGGCGGGTGGGGGTGGGGAGAGGAGCAGGGACTCGGCTTGGAGAAGGAGGCAGGGAGGCAGCTGCAGTGCTGCGAGGGGTGCGTGCGCGTGTGCCCAGCTCGCCTGCTGTCTCCGGTCTCCCGGCTCCGTCTGCGCTCCTTGGTGCGCAGGGCACGGGGGTCCGAGGGCCGGGAAGCCAGAGCAGCGCCTCTCGCCCGGGCCTCGCTTTCTCTAGACGCCCGGCAGTCCCCGGGGCCAGAGCGCACGGGGCGGGGCGCGAGACCCGGGCCGCGCTCCCCGCCCCCGCCTCTTGCGCCCTGCCTGGCTCCCTCTCCATTGAGTTTTCCTGCCGCGGGTGCTCATCAATGGTCCTGCTCCGGGATGCACACGCAGCTCGCGGCCGGAGGGTGGTAGCAGCCGCCGCCTCCAGGTGCAGGTTCTCTCCGGCCCCCGCCGCCACCCGCTGTTGTCGCGACTGGAGCCCCGGGCGCACTGAGGTCTTGGCCATGGGGCTGCGGAGGCTGCTGTTGTTGCTGGCGTGAGAAGGGGCGACGGAGTTGTCGCGCTCGGGGGTCCCCAGCTGCCTGCATGGATGTCTTCAGCTTTGTGAAGATTGCAAAGCTTTCGAGGTAGGGGCTGCGCGGGTTCCGTTTGCACCCAGGGCCGCTGCCGCGGGCAACTTGGTGCCTTATTTTTCGGGAGGCTGGGTAGAGGCAAAAGCCGGAAAGCGCGACGGGGCTTAAGACTGAAACGAAGTGGCCGGGGGCTGCCACATTCAACTTATTTCTCACTGGCTGCTGAGGCTCGTGTAGCCACGGGTGTAGACCACACAGAGAGGTACATACATGCCCTCACCAACACACCGATATTCACAACCGTTTGTTTTCCCTAAGGAAAAGCCCCAGTGGTGCTTGGGGTCCCATGTATATAATTCAGGGCTAAGAGAAGGTGGTTGTAATTGCTACTGCTAGGGAAACCCAGAAGTGCTTGGACCTCGGGTACCTGCCTTCCAAGCTGCAGAGACCAAAAGTGCCGCCTTCCCCCACTCCTAAATTACACCTCCACACCTCCACAGAGTTAGCGCCTAGGTTGACCAGGTGCTCCCAATGGTAACCTAAATGGTGAGGTCACGGAGATAGAAGAGAAAGACTTTCAGCTTTTTGTGTGTGTGTGTGTGACTATATTCTTAAGCCTCGAAAGATTTAGAAATTTTCTTCTAAGTGGCCATGTTGTTAAAACAGTAGCTAAAACTAAATCATCGATTCGGATATTTTTGCGTAATACTGATAAAGGAGGAACATTTCCATGCTTGGGCGGCCTAGGTGTTGCCTGGCCAGAGCACTCCTCCAGGTCTTCTGCCTGCTTATGCTTCCAAAGTCTTCGTTTGAGCCACAGAGTAAGGTCTGTGCTTCTTGCTATGTGACATTCACTGAGAAGAGCCCGATAGGAGCAGTCTTAGAAAACCATGCCCAACCTTCTCTGCCCCTGGAGCTCTTTACAGCAGCTACCACCAGGACGTAGGAGGTAGACAGTTGGGTTTTTCCAGGATGTAGCTTAAAAACTTACTTGCAATATGGACAGAACAATCCCAGGTTTTCCTTCAGTCCTGAGTGTCAGAGTGAGATGTGTTGATTGCATCAGGCAGGGATGAGCAGCTTCCAATAGTCCGAGGTAGAAACGTATGTTGACTTTGCTTTGTTAAATTACATTTAGACCACTTCAGAAAGGTTATGTTTGGATGTTGCCATTCTCTCCGACATCTACAGTCTTTGTTCTGCCTGCCCATCTCCACCTTCCCTTTCTACTAACATGGGCCGGTCTTCATGCCACTAGCAGATTTCCCCAGGGAGAAAGGCCCAGTGCAACTTACTCTAAGTAGACTGGAGATACACCGTTGATAGGTCAATACCTTTGTCTTAGAGCAGCTCAGGAAGAGGTGTTGTCCTACAGATCAGAAGACTGATGTGTTAAGCAGTGGATGATTGTGGTGTGGCAAATTGTTTGCTTTCAAGCTGATCTCATAGAGGGCCATTGCTTCACACCACTATTCTATTAACTTCCTGCCTGCTTCTGCCTAGGGCTAGTTTCTAAACAGCTGTCAAATAATGAACCATGGTTGGGAAGCAGCTGTGGGCAAGTTTAGAGACTGAGTGGAACCCTCTGTGTGATGGACAGAGCTACTGCTAAAGGGAAAGGGAAGTTCAACCAATAGTATAGTTCAAAGTAACCAGGATACTTTTTGGTGGCCTCAGATGCTAAAAACAGTTTAACAAAACATCTAGAGCCTTGGTTTAGTCCTTAAACTTAGGAACTTTGGAGAGGACAGTGTCATGTGTCAGTGAAAAGATGTTTCATATTCTTTTTACTAAATTTTAGGATGCCCACATGATATTCACAAATCTGAGTTTTTGCAAAACTCAAGCAAGGTTGTGGGGAGAGTGGTATCTTATTTTAAAGAGAGTTTAAAATTTAGTAAATGAGTGTGAGTTTCACTTTCTATCCTTAATGTGATCCAGTAGAGTGTTTATTCTAAAGACAGAAGGTGCAAATGTTCTGAGCTGATGTGCCGGTTAAGAAATCTTCCATCCATATAATTCTTCTTTTTCCTTAGTGTGAGCTCAAGGATGGTCCCCAAGCTGAGATAGAAATACCTTTAGAGGGTCATCAGCATGTAAAAACACATGTTTGCAGTTGCTTGTTTCTGCCTTGGGAGGAAGAAAGTCTTGTATGCGTTTTAAACACTGTTACAGAAATCAAGTTCTTTTCTCAAAGGTGAAGTATAAAAGTGCTTATACTGCAGGATTTTCCTGATTTCAGAATGGATAATCTTCCTAAAGGATTTAGCTTTGATCAGCATGGTTACTTGAGTGCTTAAAATTCTCTTGGTTTAGAGGCAAACACATGGAGTTACCCTGGGTCCTGGCCTTGCCTTTGGTTCCTACAAACTCGAGTTTCTAAATGTTAATTCAGAAGGCATATCTTGGAAGTGATATTTGCTTAGTGTCCTATCTGTGAGTACAGACAGTGTAATTACAGAGAATTCCAAGAGAATATTAATCGACACTGGAATAAATAAACTGCATATTTTGACTTTTTAGAGTGTCTACATTTAACTATTTGTTTCCAGACTCTATGCCCTTTTAATTGTGGGAAAAATCAGAATTCACATTTGCCCCTCAGTAACCCAGTACCATTAAAACAAATTGCTGCCAAGTGTTGGAATTGCTGGCAAGTAGTTGGGACCCTTTACATCATCAGTAAGAGTTATGACCCTTGATTGCATCCTTCTTGGGTGGCACAGTGTGTCATGGTTCTATGTGAAGATGGTTTTTCCGTTCTTCTAATTTTCTGGTTCTTAAAACTGCTTGATAGTTTACATACAGTTTTACTTCACTGTTTCCTTGGTAACAGTTCTATATCATTTTCCATCCTTGTAGATGAGAGCATTACAGATGATTGCTTTATAAACCAGTAATAGTATAAAAACAGGCATATATTTTTATTGTTACTGCTCTTTGTATTGACTATTTTATTTGTAAAGCAGATGCACTCTTTCAAATGTTTATAGAAAAATGCAGCCCAGTAGAAAAACATATGATTATGCCCCTTTTGCCTGAGGGAGATGATTTGAGATCCAAAACTCATAGGGATGTTATTAAATTGACGGATATGTTCATAGGTTGAGTCCCTGATTTGACTTTTCTTTAAGCAAAATGGTAGACTTGATGATAATGATTGAGTCCCCACTCTTGATATGATGATTTCTTACAGTAGTAGGTAAATTTGGGGGATGCTTTATTTTGCATTTTCTTGTAGTTGCGTGGGTTATTTTGTGGTATATAGCAGTGACTAATATCTGTCATAATAAAGAATACTAATTTTCTTACAAGTATCTTATATTTGAGGAAAAATATAAAATACATATGTATAGTTTCCTTAGATTTTTATGTCAAATCCATTTAGATACTACTAAACTTCTGTCTTTTACCTTTATCTTATTCAGAATTAAATATTTTCCAGGGAAAAGGGGAAGTTAAAGAAGTAGTGCAAAAGGTCAGGGTTTTCCCGTATCCGCTATTTTTACTGAGTAATTGTATTAATATTGCTGATAATAGTGAGCTCTGGAGGCTAGCAATGAAAAACCTCCAAAGACTCTGGATTTGAATTTTATTAAAAATGCTACTTGCTCATCTTCTGAGTCCTTTCTAAGTTCTGCTGATTTTTGTGGCTGTCAGGAGGTGAAATGATGAACAGTTTCATAACAGAACTAGATTCCTGTTTTAGGAATATTTAACTCTAGTTTCCCAAGGGTTGCTAGTTTGAAGCTGTGAAAGTCTAGTCGCTCACAGTTCTGGGAAGAAGGCGTCTAGGTCAGGCTTTGTTCCATTCCAAGCATTTCTTTCTCTCTCTCTCTCTCTCTCTCTCTCTCTCTCTCATTGTCTGGGGCAAGCAAGTTTCACCTTCTTGCTATCAGAACTTGGTACAGACTGACAGCTGCAGTGAAACTTACTTGTACTTTAAATGCATGACCTGGAAAGTCTCACTTTCTGCTTATGGTCCTTCCAGCTGTTCATTCTCTCCCTTTACATACACATACACTGTTCAACTTTAGTCCTTTTTATTTCATTTGAAGTTAACCATGGAAGTTTAGCTGTAAGAGAATGTACATTATTGGTGAACTAGAAATGTATCTTTAAGGAATGAGCCTGAAACCACTGGTTTCACACTTGGCTCAGTAAGAAAACTCAAGACCGTTTAAAACCTTTGTTGAAGCATACCGTCCTGAAATCTACCACTGTTACCGTCAAATGATCTTGAATCTTGAAAGCTAATCATAGCAGGAAAAGAACATCATGAATAGGCTAAAACGGGGGTTGGCACACTGTGGCCTATGAGCCAAATCTGGCTTGCTGACTGTTATGGCATAGCCTGTGAGCAAAATATAGTTTCTTTATTTTCAAATGGTTCAAAAATATCAAAAAAAGAATAATATGAAATTAAACTTAAAGTGTCCATAAATAAAGTTTTATTGGAACACATGTCCATTCATGTATGTATTGTCTATGGCTGCATTTGCCTGACAACAGCAAAGTTGAATAGATGCCACAGAGACCTTATGGCCCACAAAGCCTAAAATGTTTACTCTCTGGCTCTTTACAGAAAAAGTTAACTGACCCCTGCCTGGGTTAAACAATGCCTTTTCCTGTTTTCTCTTCTTTATCATTATCAGCACACATGTGGGCACACGCATGTCAAATTGAGCATATTATAAATACTTGAATTCACTAATGCACATTACCAATTAATATAGACCTTATCTTTATCGAAACTTCTGATCTGAAATTACTTCTTGAACTGTTGGAAACTGACCATTAGAAGTGGACGTAATTGTCCTGCTAATTTGTTGCACTTGGAAAAATTATGCATGCTTACTCTTTGGTCACTAAGTTGACTTGATATTTTTGGGGAGCTGGAGAGTTGCTGGTTAGGGTGATGTTTGCCTTCCATAAACATCCAGTTCAAAATGGATGGAAAAAGAATGAGTGATACTACTTGTATAGCCTCAACCAATGTGTGCTGATGAACTGATAATCAAGTCAATGGGAGAATGCCTAGTATTTCCTTACAGTACACTTGAGCCATCTGGTCCTAATGGCTAATGACCTTCACTAATCTGTTTCCAAATGGAAATAAAACTAGATAAGTGGATTTAGTTGTAGTCAGAGGAATGGAGGTAGGCTGTATCAATTTGGAGTTGAGTTTAATCTAACTTTCCTATAATTTGACTGAGAGCATTGTAATGAAAAACTGTAGACTACCTTTAGTTCTTTACAGCAAAAACATATATCAAAAGTATGCTGCCTTTCTTCTGAGTAATTTAGGTCATTATGTACTTAAGCTCTGATAATTATCTTGAAGAAATCTAAGCCTTAGTTTTAGATAACAAAGTTAACATTCCCATTTTTTTTTTCCTGGCAAAGAGATGAGAAGGGTTTTCTGCCAGAACTGTTCTTTCAGAAGTATATTTTCAAGTATGGTTTACAGAATTTGGCATAAGATGCATAGTCTATACTAAATAATTAGTGAGCGAAGTCATATACAATTCATTCTAACATTTGTTGCAAACAAATTGTCATATTTGTTTAGCTGAACAATTACTGTGTCAGTACTTCTTTATTGAATATAAAGGAATACAATGCACATGTTAAAAATAAAAAGCCTGCTCTTGGACTTGGTCTCAGAGAATAAACTTTTATTTCTGTTTTTACATTTGAAATTGTATATATATATATATATATATATATATATATGATTGATGGTTAAAAAATCATCAACTTGTGTGTCTAAGGAGTCTCTGTTTTACTGCTCTAAACTCAACAAGCAAAGTTATGATATTGAAATGGGTTTTTATAGATGTCAGTAAGTTTTTATTTTAGAAAGCCTTTTTTGAATGCTAGGAAAACACAATCATTTCTATGAAAGAAATGTTTCCAAAGTTTGAAAATGAAAAGTAATTTCCCTGCAATTACAATTTACTGTAGGGTTTTAATTTTTATTTTGGTAATTTTTTATAGGCTTCACAAGTTTTATGAGATTTGCTTAATTGAAAATAATACATGATTACCTGACAAAAATGAGGTTCAAAGAAAGCAGTAGGCAAAAGTTCATAAAATTAATGGTAAAATTTTCCCAGTGAATGTAGGAATTAGTGTATTTTTCTATTGAACTGGCACAGCTATTTATCTGGTCAGAGACTGGTGTGGGGGAGAACACGCGCCACCTGGCTAATTCAACATTGGATCACATACTGACCGTGGTGATTTTACAATGATTCCTGTAACTGGGGTCCTGGATATTTGTCTCTTCTGAAATTCACGATCCAAGTCACCAGTCTTTTCCCTAGTACAGGAGCGGTTAGCAGTCTCAGCTATAGAGTGGTGGAGTCTGGAATTCGTTTTGGTGTAAATCCCAGACATGCCCAACTGAACTGTGGCTCAGGGCAATGTCCTACTTCATGGCCTAGGGCCTGGGCTGGCAAACTATAACCTATCTGATGTGTTTACTTATTTTAGAAAGCTTTATGACCATTTTTATAAATAAAGTTTTATTTAAACAAAGCCATGCCCTTTTGTTTGTATACTATAGCTGCTCTTGGGAGAGTTGGATAGCTGTGACAGAAACTGCATGGCTTGCAAAGCCTAAAATATTTATTCTCTGCCCTTTACATGGGTATTTTACTGTTCTTCTTTGATCCCTCTGCCTAGTACTCAAATTTTCCTTTGGGGCAGTCTGGGTGTCAGCCTTCTTTGCTAGCTGGGGGAAGGAGAGATATGGTTGGAGGTTCACCCTGAACACAGTCACCCTTGCCAGCCCCACTCTGTGGTACTTAAACTGTCAGCACTTATAATACCATTGGTAGGTTAACTTAGAAGCTTTGTAACATGCAAATTGGATCTTCCTTGTCCCCTCCGTCTATATACTATTGAGGACAAAATCCATATTCTTTATCTTTACCGTTTTGGGTTTGGCCCAATTCACTTGGTTCCTTTGAGAACCATATTTCTCTGTACTTATTATTCCTCCTTTCCAGCCTTAATTTCCTACTCAACACCAAGCACACATGTGTATACACACACACACACACACACACACACACACACACACACACACGTCTACCCCTAACCATGTTGAATTTTTTAGAAGTCCTAAAAAGTGCCACACTCTGAACCTTTGTATAAACTCTTCATTTTGTCTGGAACAATCTTTATCTTGCCTCTTTTACACCTGGAAAATTCCCATCTGTCTTTTATGTTTCAGCTTTTAATCTAAGGTTGTTCCATGTCACCTTCTCTAACCTCCCAATCCTGGGTGAAATAGCTCGACTGACATCTTTTATTGGTGAAGACAATTTCACTGCTTTAACAGATTAACCCCTCAATTTTTGTGGCCCATCTCTTGTTTGCTTGATGCACAAAACAGGTATACCTGATGGTGTGGGGGAGCTCTGCTATGCTCAGCCATTCTGAGAACCTGTAAGATAGGACTCTCTCATCTTCAGTATGCTATCCGAGATTTCCTGCACATCAGTGTTCAGCTGACAGATGAGGGGAGAGAATGGTAGAAGATTGGGTGAGAGGTTTTTAAGGGCCATGCCCAGAATTGAAGTATACCATTCTACCCTAATTCCATTAGGCAGAACTCTGACCCTATGTAACTGTGAGGCAAGCTGGGAAGTTTAGTGTAACTGTGTACCCTATCTGTGCTGGACATCTCGTGCCCTGCTCTTTTCATAACATTTCTTCATTATGTGATAGATTGCAATTTTGTTCCCAATTCTTAAATCTTCCCTGAATCCAAGCCTTTTCCATGTGACATTATAGTTCTACCTCCTAGAGGTAGAGGTACTTCTTTGCCCCATTGCTGTTGGGCTTGGCCAAGTGACTTGTTTTGACCAGTGGAATAGGGACGGAAGTCACAGGGTATCTGTTTTGGTACAAGTTTTTGGTAGGAGAATGCCTTTGAGGTATTGTATATTGCTAAAAAAATGAATGTAAAAAAGCAAAAAGCTCTTAACATTGCTATATGAAGAACTGCCTAGTTTAACCTGTTGGTCCTAGAAGCTTGATTCACATGGACCGGCACCATCAGGCAAACCTGTGAGCACGAAAACAGATGCTTATTCTTGTATGACACTGTGTTATGCAGTATTGTTGTGGCAACAGCTGACTGGTATAGATTGTATTATAATTGAGTCCGGTTTTGATCTGTGTCTCATTTATGAACTCTTCAAGGGCAAGTACCCTTGTATTAAATCTCCTTGGTTTATAGTAGATACAGGGATACCTTGTTTCATTGCACTTTCGTTTATTGGTGCTTTACAGATACTGCACTTTTTACAAATTGAAGGCTTGTGCCAACTCCACATCAAGCAAGTCTATCAGCACCGTTTTTTCAACAGCATGTGCTCATATTTTCATTATTATTATTATATCTGTTATGGTGATGTGTGATCGGTAATCTTTGATGTTACTATTGGAATTGTTTTGGGCTGTCATGAACCACACATATAAGATGGCAAACTTAATTGATAAATGTTGTTTGTGTTCTGACTGCTGTACCAACTAGCCATTCCCCCGTGTCTCTCCCTTTCCTCAGGCTCCCCTATTCCTTGAGACATAACAATATTGAAATCAGGCCAATTAATAACCCTACAGTAGCCTGCAAGTGTTCAAGTGAAAGGAAGAGTTGCACATCTCTCACTTTAAATCGAAAGCCAGAAATAATTAAGTTTGGTATGGAAGGCATGTTGAAAGCTGAGATAGGCCAAAAACTAGACCTCTTGTGCCAAACAGTTCACCAAGCTGTGAATACAAAGGAAAAGCTCTTGAAGGAAATTAAAAGTGCTACTCCAGGAAACACACAATTGATAAGAAAGTGAAACAGCCTTATTACTAATATGGAGAAAGTTTGAGTGGTCTGGATAGAAGATCAAACCAGCCACAACATTCTGTTAAGCCAAAGCCTAATCCAGAGCAAGACTCTAACTCTTAAATTCTGTGAAGGCTGAGAAAAGTGAGGAAGCTGCAGATAAAACATTTGAAACTAGCAGAGATTGGTTTGTGAGGCTTAAGGAAAGAAGCTGTCTCCATAACATGAAAGTATAAGGTAAAGCAGCAAGTGCTAACAGAGAAGCTGCAGCAAATTATCCAGAAGACCTAGCTAAGATCACTGATAAAGATGACTACACTAAACCACAGATTTTCAGTGTAGACTAACCTTTAATTGGAAGAAGAGGCCATCTAGGACTTTCATAGCTAGAGAAGAAAAGTCAACGTCTGGCTTCAAAGCTTGAAAGGACAGGCTGACTCTCTTTTTTGGGGCGAATGCAGCTGGTGACTTTAAGTTAAAGCTAATGCTCATTTGCCATTCCAAAACTTCTAGCACCCTTAAGAATTATGCTAAATCTACTCTGCTTGTGCTCTAGAAATGGAACAACAAAGCCTGGATGACAGTGCATCTGTTTACAGCATGGTTTACTGAATATTTTAAGCCCACTCTTGAGACTTATGTTCCGGAAAAGTAGATTCTTTTCAAAATATTACTGTCCATTGACAATGTACCTGGCCACCCAAGTGCTGTGAGGGAGATGTACAAGGAGACTAATATTGTTTTCATGCCTATTAACACAACACCTGTTCTGCAGCCCAATCATCAATGAGTAATTTTGACTTCCAAGTCTCATTATTTAAGGAATTTGGCTGGTCTGAAGGTAGTGAGTTATCTCAATTGATTGTTCACAGTCAGTTATAGATTGAACTTCTTGTTCTACTCTTTTCCACATTCTCACTACTACACTTGATTAGTTTTTTTAAAAAAATATATATTTTGTACAGTTATAGCTGCTATAGAGAGTGATTCTTCTGATGAATTTGGGCAAAGTAAATGGCAAACCTTCTGGAAAGGATTCACCATTCTAGATGCCATTAAGAACATTCATGATTTATGGGAGGATGTCAAAATATCATTAACAGGAGTTTAGAAGAAGTTGATTCTAACCCTTATAGATGACTTTGATGGGTTCAAGACTTCAGTGCAGGAAGTAACTGCAGATGTTGTGGAAATAGCAAGAGAGCTAGACTTAGTGGAGCCTTAAGATGGGACTGAACTGCTGCAATCTCATCATCAAACTTGAATGGATTAAGGGTTGCTTCTTATGGATGAGCAAATAAAGTGGTTTATTGAGATAGATTCTACTCCTGGTGAAGGTGCTGTGAGCATTGTTGAAATAAAAACAATGAATTTAGAATATGACATAAACTTAGTTGATAAAGAAGCAGCAGGGTGTGAGAGGATTGACTCCAATTTTGAAAGAAGTTCTGTGAGTAAAATGCTATCAAACAGCATCACATGCTACAGAGAAATCTTTCACGAAAGAAAGAGTCAGTCGATGCAGCAAACTTCATTGTTGTCTTATTTTAAAACATTGCCACAGCCACCCCAGCCTTCAGCAACCATCACCTTGATGACTCAGCACCCACCAACATGGATGCAAGACCCTCCACCAGCAGAAATATGATGACCCACTAAAGGCTTAGATGATCGTTAGCATATTTTTAACATAAAGTATTTATAAACTAAGGTATGCACATTGTTCTTTTAGACATAATGCTATTTCACACTTAATAAACTACATTATAGTATAAATGTAACTTTTATATGCACTGGGAAACCAAAAAATTTATGTGACTCATTTTATTGCAATATTAGCTTTATTGCAGTAGTCTGGAACCAAACCTGCAATATCTCTGAGGTATGTCTGTACTGAGTAAGTATTTGGTGAATTGTGAATGAATCAGAGTGAAGCCATGCTGTATTCCACATGATGTCAAATACTGATTATCACAGGTATGCCTGCTTCCGTATGTCATTTATCAGATTGCACTGCTCCTTCTGATTTTTAGGACCTGCTGTTACTACTAATTTACTGTAGCCATTTTATCCTTGGCAGTGAACTGTTCCCTACCTCTACAGCTTGGGACCCAGCCCTATATCTGGGCCCATATCCTCTCATTCTCATATTTCTTTTCTTTCCTTTCCTTCTAGTCCTAAAAGTCCTAGTCTTCTCTAATTATATACATTTTGTCTTTAGTGCCAGGAGAGAATTGTAGATAATATTGTAAAATAGATATAAAGTCTAAAGAAAATAGAAGGCTAAGTGATATCATTGCTGATAGAATTTCAAGTATTTATATATCTTTTCTTTATATGTTCAATATCTTTAAAACTTTTTACAATGAAAGCATCCTACTTTTACATTCAGAAAAAAAACTTTAAGTATTGTAAAATACTTAAAGATTTGATCATGGGAGGGGTTGTTTTTGTACTTAAATGTGATATTAAAGAATCTATGATCAGGTATTTTGCATACAGTATATAGGGAAAGTGAAGTTTTAAAAAACCCCAAAGTGAAATACTATACTAAGTGAAAGGCATTGTCTTGCTAATATATATATATTTGACCTAGAGTTAGTTTTTATATCACTCTTTTGAAATATCACACTGAATGAACAAATTTTAAGAAAAGGGTCTATGAGAACTTTGCTTAAAAATTA
Source organism: Piliocolobus tephrosceles (assembly GCF_002776525.5). NCBI lineage: Eukaryota > Metazoa > Chordata > Mammalia > Primates > Cercopithecidae > Piliocolobus > Piliocolobus tephrosceles. Next base: position 11,558,074 of record NC_045456.1, on the reverse strand, counting down.
AAATATAGCACTACCTGTGAAAAAGCAGGAGGAAATGCTCTATGCGGTGATATAGAAAGATCTCTGAATACATTTATTGTTAAGTGAAAATAGTAAGGTAAAAAAAAAGCTTTAAAAAAATGAGGGAGATGGAACATATATTTTTTTCTTGTGTTTGCATAAAAATGGCTGGAAGGATACACAAAAAAATAATAACATTACTTAGCTCTGTAAAGTGGTAGTTCAGAGGGTTATACATGAGGGGGTGGGGTACACAAGGACATGAGTGGTTCTCCATGTACCATCCACACTTTATATTTTTATTTTATTTTTATTTGAAATGCTAGGTTATGTATTACCAAGTAAAAAATAAACTTGAATTTCAAAAATGCTAAAAGAATACCCATATAAATTCAAGGGTCCAAACAAAAATATCCACAAATTCTTCAAATATTTTTCTGATTGTAAAAGTGGACACCTTTATTGTAAAAAGTTTTGAATATATAGAATATTTAAAAAGATATATAAATGTTTAAAATTCTATCGGTAATGATATAGTCAGTTAGCCTTCTATTTTCTTTAAATTTTGTAACCATTTTACAGTTAACATAAATATTCTATCTTTAAGTTTTTACAAAATATTTTGTTCCCATATCATTAAACCTTCTTTATAAATATAAAATTAACAGCTACATGTACCACAGTTTACTTAATGGTTTCCTATTTATTAAGATTTAGATTGTTTCCAGTGTTTTGCTTTGGATAACAATGTGATGAATATGTTTACAGCAAAGTCTTTGGATTTCATGGGCAGAGTTTTTTCTTATGACATTAAAAATAGTATACTGAGTATTTCAAAACCCATAAAAGACAGGAGGTAATCTGAGATGCCATTAAAATGATATTCAAATTTTATGCTAAAGTTGTGGGCATTCTACTTCCTCAAAGGTATTGAAGTTGACAAGCAGCATTTGTCACAGGAGTTAACCTAGTGACAAGACTTGAAGTACTTAGTGATGGGGAAAGCTTGAGTAATGGTATTTGGAACTTCAGGTGGATTTGAGCAAGTTGGGCCTTTGTCTCCTTATTTGTAAAATAGGAAAATTATGCAAGATTCCCTCTAAGGTTAATTATATTTCAACAATTCCATTGTTTTACCATATAATGGGCAAATTCAAAGAAATTCATCTATGAGAACCTAGATTAAAATAGCTTGCAACACTATGCAGCTGTAAGAATAAAGAACAAGGAAACACTTTATGCAGTGATATATAATGATCTCCAGGACATATTTATTAAGTGAAAATAGTAAGACTCACAAAAGTAAATGTGCTTATATTTACATAGAAATACCGAAAGGATATATAAGAAACTAATAAAAATGGTATCAGAATGGGGGGGTAAGGGAGAAGAAAATCTATTTAGACAACAGAAAGAAGATTGGGTAAATATGATTTCCCAAAATGTGATAAAATGTTGAAAAATCAACCCCAGAGAAAATATAAATTGCTAACTCAGACAGTTCTAACCTGAATTTCTTAGTTTTCCCTATTGTGAATGAATGAAACATAAGAGATAGTTTAATATATTAAGGATATATATTGTACCAGTATAATAGAAATTTCAGATCTATAAAATTTTAATAACTTTTACTAGCAAATTAAGATAAAGCTGGAAGATCATATCATCATAAAAATGATCTGTTACTTTTTGCATAGAATTTAGTATTCTGAAGCAATTTTTTTTTCATTTTAAGGTTTTCTCTGATGGAGATATAAACAGAAAAATATTTTTGTGTTCCCCACCTTTCAACCAGGAAAGCTTATAAGTTTTTTCAACTTAAATTTTATTAATTGTTGACAGCAGTCTTCAAAATCTTATCCTCTGGTGATCTTCTATTCACTAAAGGGGACAACTTGATGTTTTCTAGAGAACCACATTCCGGGGATGTATTGATGGATGTTTCCTTTAGGATTGTAATTTGATTATGATGCCATTAGTTCATAATTTGGTTTTCCGGTTGAGATCATGTTAACAGGCTAAAGAATAGAGTGTTATTTAAGTAAGTTGATGAAACACACATAGGAGGCAATAAAGCATCTAATCCTTCTCTACTGGTTAGTGCTTTACTTTTTCTCCCTTTCATGCCTATGTGGTCATGTAAACTCCATAAACTTCATGTATCTAGAATATAGTGATGTGTTAAAAAGGCTAGCTATTATAGGTATATGTGCTAACATTTTTTAAAGATCATCTGAATGCAAGAACATATATGCATAACACTATACTGTACATAATTCATAGTTTTATTGCTGGCCTACAAGTCATTTTAGATTTTTTGCTGTGTCCTAGAGTTGGCAAACCATAGCCTGTGGACCAAATTCATTCAGTTTCCTGTGTTTGTGTTAAGCTAAGAATGGTTTTTACATTTTTAAATGGTTCCCAAAAATCAAGAGGAGAATAATATTTCATGACATGTGAAAATTATATGAAATTCAAATGTCACTGTCCATAAATAAAGTTTTCTTTGGAACACAGCCATCCCCATTCATTTATGTATTGTCTACACTTAAAACAGTAGAACTGAGTGGTTGCTACAGAGACCATATGGCCTACAAAGCCTGAAATATCTGCCCTTTACAGAAAGTTTTTTGGCCCTGGTCCTATGTCATCAAATATCATCACGTGATTCTTGTTGGAGACAGAGGGAATTACAAATGAATATGTAGATACAGATTTAGATATATACATATTTTTACCTTTAGATAATACAACTTTGCACTTACAGATGTTTCTCTGTATAAATATACCCACTGTAAAGAGTTCTTTCTCTTCTCAAATAGTCATTAAACAATTTGAATAGGAATTGTGTTTTAAATATTTATATTCTCCTGCCATGCTCACTTTCTTTCCCACAAAGGAGATGTAATAGCCCACACTTGCTATGCAAGAAATGATTAAAAGCAAACAGATAATAAATTGGGTTCCCCTTTGTCCACTGGTTGCTCTGCTGAGACAAGTAGATCCTTTGAAGGGAAGTGTGGAAACCACACTGGAAAGCTGGCTTGCTTCAGAGGAGGGATGAAATAGAAGGGGATGTGGCCTCCCAGCCCTGCCCTTCCAGGTTATCCAGCTGCTACCTGCTTCCATGGGAGTGGATGTCAACACTCTACTACAACATGGGTCATTTATTTCAAGACACCTATACTTAGTAGGACATGTATACCCTAAATAGCTACTATGTTTTAAGTGAAAAATGTCATCCTCAGTATACTTTCTTGTTTTAAGTTTATTAGGACATTTTAGCTGCCAGTAAATCAATGCTTGATTAAAGGGGCTTAAATAAAATATTCCTAGGTGTATGTGATTCCTGGACTGGGGTTCATGGACTCAGTGAAGTCAACAACGATCCAGGTGTTTTCCCTCTTCCTGCTCCATCAGCCTCAGGCTTTGTCACCTCATGGGTGTAATGTGGTTGCCACAGCTCCAGGCATCGTGTCTTGATATGATTGGGTTCAGAGGCATGAAGCAGGAGTGGCCAGAGCACTGTGAGCATTCTCTTTGTGAGGCTATTTCTTTTAATCATGGAGGGACATCTTTTCTAGAAGCTAGAATTTTCCCTTAGAGGGTCTCATTGTCCAAAATGAGTCACATGGTCACACCTAGCAAAGGGCAATGAGATGGTCTTCTCTGGCTCACCTTCACAGAGGCCCAAACATTCAGAATCAGGGTTCTAGCAGCATGGAGGAAGAAGGGAAGAGGAGTTGAGAAAGCAATCAACACGCTGTTCTTCTTTAATAATTTCATTTTTATTCAGAGATACACTTGGAAAACAACAACAAGGCTATTGATTGCAGAAGAAAAACATCCATCTGAACATCATCCCCATATTCTGGTAGAAATATATTATCCTTATTGCCTTATGACCAAATTGAAAGTATATTCATTAAGATGCCATCAGCAGCAAGTAATAGAAAACACAACAAAAAATAGATTAAAGAGGAGGACAAATTTTTTTATCTCACATAAGAAATCCAGAGGGCCATTTTAGGGTTGGTAAACTTGATTCAAGGTGTCTGGGTTTTTTTTCATCTCACATAAGAAATCCAGAGGGCCACTTTAGGGTTGGTAAACTTGATTCAAGGTGTCTGGGTTTTCACATCGTTTTTGATGTGCCATGTCAGTGTATTGGCTGAACCTCATGGATGCAGCTGGAAACCATCATTCTTAGCAAACTATCGCAAGAACAGAAAACCAAACACTGCATGTTCTCACTCATAGGTGGGAATTGAACAATGAGATCACTTGGACACAGGAAGGAGAACATCACACACAGGGTCCTATTGTAGGGAGGGGGTTGGGGGGAGGGATAGCATTAGGAGATACACCTAATGTAAATGACGAGTTGATAGGTGCAGCACACCAACAGGGCACATGTATACATATGTAACAAACCTGCGTGTTGTACACATGTACCCTAGAACTTAAAGTATAATTAAAAAAAAAAAAAAAGAATAGCTGCAATAGCTCCAGGTAGCATATCCTCACACACACACACACAAAAAGACCAAAGGTGAGGAGAGAGAAGCAGGGTATGTTTTGTTCATGCCTCTTTTTTTGAGAGAGTGGAGAATTTTCTCAGAAACTTCATAGCAGAGTTCCCCAATCTTTCGTTGTCCAGAATTGCACCATGCCCCGTGTGTTTCCTACACCTACCCAGTGAGAGGAATTGACATGGTTAGTTTAGACTTGCAGACATCAGCAAACTGTGTTCTGTAAGCAAATGCAGTCCACCACCTGTTATTTTAAATAAAGTTTTATTAGAACACAGCCATTCCTATTCATCTGCATATAAATTTTTGGCTGCTTTTGCAATAAAATTACTGAGTTGAGTAGTTGCAAGTGAGACAATATGGCACATAAAGCTTAAACTATTTACTGTCTGGCCCTTTACAGAAAAAGTTTGCCAACCTCTGTTTAAGAGTCCCAGTAATTCTCAACTGGAGGACGGATGTGAAATGCCCCTGGGGTGTTTTAATTGTTTATAATGATGAGGTGGAGGTCCTATTGGCATATAATGGGAAGGGACCAGAGATTCTAAACATCCTAACATGAGTAAAACAGTTTTACATTATGAAAAGTTGTCCCTCTCAAAATAGTAGTGGTCCCTCATTGACAAACACTGGATGATATCAATTAGGGTCTATTTCTAGTGTGAGAGAGGGCTGCAGCTCTCCCTACCTCTGTTCCACTGACAGCCCAGCAAATGACCATCTGATACCTCTGCAAAATTGAGACTCTGGGAGGAAAGAAAGAGGGGAAATGACTGCTGGTTAGGCAACGAAGAGCTCTGGCTCTAGAGAGCAGAGAGGATTTGCTGAATTAATACCTAAAAAGGGGTGGTTACATGGATACCTAATAATTATGAACTGACTCATCGGCTGGCGACAGTGGTTGCCCTAATGGGGAACAGCTCAAAATGCTGGAGTTATACGCAAGTGGGAAATGTACTTCTCTGTGTTCCATGTACTGCAGAATTTGAGTTCACAATAACGGAAAAGGTCTTTTCATGCTTTTCTGTAATGAACAAATTATCTTTAACAAGCATGTACTAATCATATGATTGAAAGTAAGTTTATAAAGATAATACACAATTAAGTAATTGAAAATAATTTTCTTAGAGTTTATGAGGAAGCCAATTAAATTGTTAGACAACTTTGTTGTTTGGGTATCATGTTGAAAATAAATTTACAATCTTGCATTTCTTCTTCCTAAGCATTTTCTCACTGATTGAATAAGGTATAATAGTTCATAATAAAAATGTCTCAGCTACAGTTTTTACCATATCTACAGCCATACCACAGTAAATGAAGGCATGAGAAGAGGTATGACATATATACTGAATATTCCCACAAATGGGCAGGTATAGATGCTCACATGTTAAATGAATCAGATGTTTGATGATTGTAGTACCCTGATTTATTTGACCAAAACCCACAGTAAGAAATTTGTCGTCCATTGTTACCTAGTCCACATATATACCATGTGTGTATATGCATGCATACACATGCACAATTAAAACAGAAGTTCTGCAAAATAATATTGAGTTTGATAAAACCTGATTGTTTCATTTTATCCTTTTTTATATTCTGCTTATTATAGCCTATTGAAGTGGCTTCATGAACCACTTCCCCCAGTAATTTGCTGCCCATGTTTGAAAAACACAAGGATTGTGGATGTGTGATTTGTTCCCCTTCTGGGAACTCTTCCCTCTTCCTGGAACATCACATTTTTCCTTTTGGGGTCTTCTCGTTCTCCAGGTCAACCATACCTCATATACCCCTGTGGCTACTGATCATCCAATTTCAGGACCCAGGCTGAGCCAGTGAGAGCTTGACCCCAGAGTTTTATGAACTTGAGTTGACAAAGAAAGGCTTTGTTCCTCTATGGTGACAAGCCTTTAGGAATGTAAGTCCAGAGCTCCCTGTAACCAAAGGTGTCAGTTCCAGGGACCTCTGCCCAAGAGCTAGCATTTACTGAGAGGCTGGGTGAAAGGAGCATTTGCGGCTCTGGATCCAGCCCTGTCAGAAGCCAGTATACCTTGGTGGGTTTACTTGTACAAGTTGTTTTATTTTTTCTGAATTTATTCTAAGATGGTCTCTGTCCTGAAAGGGCTCTAAGTCATATACGTTAACCAGTACACAAATGGTTAGCCCTGGCGATGGCCATATATTGATTCCATGGTAGGATTTGATTGGCAAAGAATCTTCTCTTGCATCTGGAGTGGGCTAAGCTTTTTGAATGACATAGCCATTGCTTACTTTAGTGAGTCAAGAGGTGTGAGTGTATTACAAACTTACAGAAGATAAACTTACTGTGTATGTATATGTGTGTTTGTGTGTATACACATGCTCATGTGTATGTAGAAAGAGAAAGGGGGAATAAAAATCAGGAGAAAGGAGGGGAAAAAGGGAAAGGTAGGGAGAGATTTGTTGACAAAAACTGATGTTATCATTAGCCAAAAATTCCATTTCCTCCCAAATTCTGCCTGTATTCTTTTTAGTGTCTGCAGAGATGTGACTCCTAAGACTTGAGAGTGTATTCCAATTGTAAATAAACAATTTATTGTTTGAATTAGAGGTTATCAGATTGGGCTGCAAGATGAGGATGTAGGTAGAGGTTCCCAGTAGTTGTAAGCATCCTACCAGAAAAGAATCTGTGTCTCTCACTTGCCTAAATGAATACAGTTGACACTGTAGACATATTGGATCTTTGAGTCTCTAAAGTACCTTGTCCAAACTTCTGTCCTTACATCAGTAACACTTGTTATTTTTTAAGACTGTTTTGTGATGCATAATATTCATGTAAAAAATCATAGGTGTAGACTCAATGGATTTCCACAAACTGAATATACTGTGACACAACTACCAAGTTCAAGAACTAGAGTACAACTTGAACTCCAGTGGTCTTTCTTGGAGCTCTTCCTGAAGTTAATCACTATCTTCCTGATTTCTATCCTCTGTCTTTGAACATAATATCAATGGAATCATATAGATGTGTCTGTCTTTTTTTCACTTAAGTCATTTTTATTAGACACATCTTTGTGTGTAGTTGTATTTCATTTATTCTCATTGCTGTACAGTGTTCTATTGTATGAAGATCCCCAATCTACTTATCCATTCTACTGTTTATGTTAAACAGAGTTGCTCTGATCATTCTCATGCCTGTCTTTTGGTGATCGTATGTGTTTCTACTGAGCATATTCCTAGGAGTAGAATTGTTGGCTCTGTAACTGTCTTTGATAGTCACTCCTATTCTTCTCTCCCCTCACTTATTTTTTGTAAATTCACTGTTATTTAACCCCTACATTTGGCAGAGAAACTGTTGCATACGAAGTACATGCTTTCTTGAACAGTCTGAAAAGGTTTTTGTGCTAGATCTATAATATTTAAGCTGGAGCAGGATGAAAGTGCTCAGGCAGGCTATTGGCCAGCCCATTTCATTTAACAAGTTAAGGTAAAGCTGCTGTACCAAAACCACTCCAAAATGTCAAATGTCTGCAATACCAAAATCCCTTATGCCCTGCTCTTGTAAGGTTTCCTCCAAGGAGTGACACAGGGACCTAAATTCATTCTGTCTTGTGTATCCATCATCTTCAGCATGCAGCTTCAAAGACATGCATACAGCAGGCTGAGTTTGAAAGGGAGTGTGGAGTGGATGAGAAGGCTCACATCCCTTAGTGAGAAGCTGTTCTGAGGCTAGATCTGACCACAAGAGGCTAGGAATTGTAATTATGGGTGCCGTGAATAAGAGAAACTGGTCTGGTGACTAGCTGACCAGTCTCTGCCACAGAGATCTCCTTGGAGTTCCAAGAGCTTTATTTTAATGCTCCTTTGAGAACTTGTACCTTCTCAGTGTTGTGAGCTCCCCTGGGAGTGGGTAAAGCCTGGATCTTAAGGACTATTGCTGTTTTACTCTCACAGTTGCTCTAGGCTTCTGCAATATGTCTCCATGTTCTATATTCTTTTACAGAAGTCTGGCAGTAGAATATATCTCTTTCATGTTGGAGAAGATTTGGAAGATAGATATAGTGAGTTCTGATAGAATGTGACATATGCATTCTTAAAATTATGGCATTATGCAAAATCATGCAATGAAAAACACCAGGCTTACAGGGACAATGGGTGAGAGACACAACACTTAAATTACTCAAAAACTTTGTCAGTGACACATGTTTAAAAGATAAGAAGCTAATAAAAGTGACAGCACACTTCTTCACAAATTGAATGGTTAAGAAAGATGTTAAGTACTACAATACCTATGGCGCTTTTCCTTGAAAAGCCCTGAGGTTTGCTTGTGGAGGTGGGTGTGGAAAGAGTTGCAGCTTGTGACTGGGAAGGGCTGGAAAGAGGGTTATCTAAACCTCTGAGGGGAAGTTGTAACACCAGATGGGAATAGGCGTGGCTCCTAACACATGCTGTGAACTGAGGTATCTGTAGATGTTGAAGGGTGTGTGTGTGTATGTGCCTGTATGTGTCTGTGTGCATGTGTTCCTATGCAGTTGTGTTCTGGTGAGTATAGTTTTCTGAGGTCATAGTGCTTCTCCCAGATGAAATTGTTCATAAGCAAACATAAACTTTGCATTGTATTCAAATTGTTCCCTAATGTATTAATTCAATTGAAATAAATTCACATTTATAAAACAAGTGTTATAGCAGAACTATCCATACCTGGATCGTGCAAATGGTTACAGGTAGACACACTATGGCATCTATTTGTTGTAATAAAGTTCTGATTAGTACACACCTGCTTATATGTGGATATGGTTAGCACCATGGTTTTGACCACCATTATTCTCAAACCAGGTAATCTACTTCTAGGTAATTAAGAACTGACTGTAGTTTGGAATCTACTGTTGCTGGAGTAATGTGTTGATTTTGTTCTGTTTCAGGGGAGTTCCTTTGTATTTTCCGTGTAAGGTTTTCTCTTCATTGGTAATCAACACAACTCATAACTAACCCTTAATTCAGTGGTTCCTCTGTGGTTTTTATTCCTTAAATATACAGGAAGATTGCTCTGTTTTTCTAATACTGCCTCAAGATATCATTATCTTTCAGAGGAAGGCAGAAGGGTATCACATTCTTTAGAATATCCCTGTGTCAAAATAAGTCATAATTTCTGGTACAAAATAGATCAGTTTTATATTTCATTATTTGGATTGACTGTGCAATGATGTTCAGGGCTTAGAATATTAGTGTTATTATGAGTACTGGTAATAGCAATGCTCTTTGTATTAGTAATCACCAATGATATTAGAAATGTTAGTATAATAAGGGTATTACTAATATGGTTACTAATATTAATATTAGCATTTTTATTGTTACTTAATTCTACAGTTTTATTGTTACTACCACTACTTCATACTATTTATATTAGTTATTACTTTGCCACTTCCAGAACCTATAATATTACCCCAAGCCACTACCTCCTGCTGCTGCTGCTGCTGCTGCTACTATGATTACTGCTGCTGCTGCTGTTTCCACTACCATGAGCACCTCAACCGTACTGAGGGCTTATTGTGTCCCAAGAACTTTTTTTTTTTTTTGAGACAATGTCTTCCTCTGTTACCAAGGCTGGAGTGCAGTGGCACGATCTTGGCTCACTGCAACCTCCACCTCCCAGGCTCAAGCCATGCTCCTGCCTCAGCCTCCCAAGTACTTGGGACCACAGGTGAGCACCACCACACTGGGCTAACTTTTGTATTTTTAGTAGAGATGGGGTTTCACCATGTTGGCCACGCTAGTCTCCAATGCCTGGCCTTCAGTGATCTGCCTGCCTTGGTCTCCAAACGTGCTGGGATTACAGGCATGAGCCACTGCACCCAGCCTGTCCCAAGAAGTTGATGAGCATTTTATAAACAATAACTCAGGTATTTAATCATCATAACAACCCAGTGAGATAGGTTCTATTGTTATTCCTGTTTTATAGAGGTAGAGGACACTGAGGGTCAGAAAAGATAAGTAACTAACTTATCCAAGGAAGAAGCAGAGTTAGGACTTGACCATTGCTCCGAAGTCCCTACTTGTAACCACTTTCTATACTGTAGAAATTAATGCCACTAGGATATGCTGTCATTATCTGCCTCCTATGATCACTGGGATCTGCATTTTAAAATAATAATGCCATTTCTCTTACGGCAAGAAGAATTTGTTATGTGTTTTATATGTTTCTAGAGCTATATAATTAAATTCAAATAGTCTCATTTCCAGTAATGTTAGTATTAATGAAAGTGGTTTATTTCCTCTCTTGAAACAGAGATTTTTATCACTACTACCAAAGGAAATAAATCAATAGGCATTTCAAAAGTCCCAAGTAGCCCTGTTTTTCTACATTACCATCCTATTACTTATCCCTTTCCTTCATTTTGACCCATACTGCCTTTGTACATTTTGTTTCTGCGTTAAATGAATGTGATCTACTAAAAAATAAAAAAGAAAGGAAAAAACAATGGCTGTCGTGAGGTGTCAGAGAATGTAAAAAAGTCTACATTGTGGAAGTTAATATTAAATTGCAGGTAAAACTAGTTATTTTCCTTCTGGAATAATTGTTGGAGGGTCTGATTAATAATTTTCAGTGGCATGTATAATTAACTCTAGGGTGGGAACAGGTTTCTCATATTTAACAGTGTTTTCCAGTTGGTAACAATGTACCACTCAATTAATTGAGATGGGGTGTGTATTCCACTTTGGACCACACAATAGTAAGCTTAAGAAAGTTAGTGATGGTTTCTAAGAATAAAGTAAAGAGCCTTATAAGAATAGAGGCTTTAACATTACTGCAGCACCTTCTTCTTGGAACAGCTGTGGTTGCATAAGGTGTATTAGTTGGGAGACCAGATTCCCCACTCAGAATGCAACAGTAAATTTGATCCAGATTGTTCTATAAGCAGATGCATGTTTTTATTGGTGATTTGCTTCCTGTTTATCATTTTCAGTGACATTTACAATTAGTGCCCTTGAAACTGAGGACCACAAGTGCCAGGGAGTGTTAGTTTATGTAGCGGTGAGTCACAGTGGTGATAACATATGCTTTCAGATTTACTGCCCACCACAGACACCCTGATGGCAGCATCTGGGGTTTAGTCCCAGGCAACTCAAGGAAGAAAATCTGGGAAGACTCTTCTGTTTCTACCCCTGGAAGGTGGCATGTCCCCTTTCCTGTGGTGAACATGGCATTTTCAGGTCAGGGAGATTCTTCTATGACCCAACATACACTCTGCTTATGTTATAAAATGGCGAAATTTCACATCTTTCTTTTCCCTCTAATTTCAAATCTTATGGGCCATATAACTCATCCAGCTGTTATAGTCTTCACCTTTGTGAATTTCTTCACTACTAAAATGACCAGATTGACTGTATTAAGTAAGAATTTTCCTTCATCTTGTAAATATCTCACTAGTAACATCTCTTGAGTCCTCCTTATGTCACATCATAAAAAGAAAGGAGGAAGGAGGGAAAAGAGGGCACAATTTTTATGTACAGGTGAAAATGAAATAGATGGTTGCCAGAAGATGGTTTCCAAATGATAAATGGAGCCATTCCAATTAGGGACTTGAAACCTCCCCAGTACGTGGGTAGCCTGCAACAGAGATATCCAGGGTCTAATGATATTTGTTGGTGAGATTTTTCCAGGAGGTTGAGCAAGATAAACTATTCCAATTATTTCATCTCCTTTTCTGGAGCTGTGTTTCTCCTCATGTTTCCTATTCTTTGGGCCTGTTTTTAGGGTTTTGTTTGTTTCTTTGTTTGTTTTTTTTTGCTTAAGCCAACTTTTTTCTATTCTTGATAGTCATAATTTTTCACAATTGAATTTTTTTTATTCCAGTGACCCTTTATTGGGAAAAAAAAAAATAGCGTGACTCTTTGGTTTTGATAGCAGTCTTTGTTCTAAGTCCCCTCACCTAGGTGAACTGTAGCCATTAGGGTTTTCATTCAATGCCAGGCAGTGTTTACACTTGCCAACGTGCTATTCCTTTTGCCATTAAGGATAGTACTATCCAACAAATGACTTCATGGGCCTCAGCATGTTCTGATTGTTGGAAAAATACAATCAATATTAACTATACTACTCTTTCCTAAGCAACCACTAAATGTTGATCAAAACATACAAAAGGCACAGGCCTACCTTTGATTACTTTCTAGCGGCTTCACATCAGCAAGAATGAGAGGTAGTCATGTTTCAAGGGAATTAAGATCATAGGAGTAATTATCAGGGGTCCCAACGTTTGGCTGATAAGAACCATTTTTTACCATCTCATGGGATTTGGTCTCACTTGCAGAAGCAGTTTTGTGCATACACTATTGTTTCCCTTTAAGAGAAGTTGATAGGATGGTGGGATTTTAATTCGGGAAAATGAGTATCAAGTGGTAGCCACTTAGATCTGGAAAACCTCTCAAGGGAATCCATTTTCCTCAGGCTTTTAATGACTTCTTTGCAATTCAAGCGTGGAAGTTGTGCCTATGGCCAATGGAATAGTTCTGAAATGCTTGGGAAATAATCCAAGGCACAGGGACAGGGCACTTGTATTTTATGGGAAGGTGATTTAATGGACTTTCGAGCTGCAGCATTTTGTTTCCAACAGCTCTTGGGGTCATGTGTCACGTGTTCGACATGAACAAAAATAACTTTATTTCGTATATATTAAGAAAACCTTTAAAGTAAACAAATTATTTGTCCTCTAGGAATAAACAGATCACATCATCTGGGATGGGTGATAATACTGTTTTTGAGTAAGTCAGTTGTTCTCAATGAAGGAGTAGGGGTTGGGGTAAGGACAATTGTGCCCCCAGGGGCCATTTGAAAGTGTCTGGTGACATCATCTTTGGCTGTCACAACTGGGAGGGGGGGAGCTACTGGTATCTAGTGGCTAGAGGTCAGGGATGCTGTTATGCACTTTACAATGTGCAGGGCAGCCCCCACATGACAAAAAATGATCTGACTCAAAAAGTCAGCACTGCCAATATTGAAAAACCTGGTCTAAAGGTTTAGAGGAGGCAGAGCCCATAGATGAAAGGTGTCTAGGACTCGGAACAACTGTGCAGAATAAAACACACTCTCCTTCCTTTGCCCATAATTTCACTGGACTGGGATAATGAAAAATAAACTTCAACTGAGTTAAGTCACTAATACTTTGGAGTTGTTTTATTATGTCAGATGGCTTATCCTGCTAATAGAGATTCAAAGCCAGATTGGGGGGGGAAAAAAAAAAAAACCTCCAATTTGCAGTGTGATCAGAATGCCATCTGCATGCAACTTAAATGAATGGCACAAACTTTGTTGTGATGCAATCAAACACAAAACAGCAAGAAAATATAATTTGAGAAGGTTTTTAGATGCTCCTGTTTGAAGCAGGGGAAACAGATTTTATTAGATAATAAGTTAGTTCAAGTTTATGAAAATTATTTTTGTACGCTTTTGAGATTTTTAGAGGGTCTTAAAGACACTGACTCTTTTTTTTTTTTTTGGAGACAGAGTCTCACTCTGTCACCTAGGCTGGAGTGCGGTGGCATGATCTCGGCTCACTGCAAGCTCCGCCTCCTGAGTTCACATCATCCTTCTGCCTCAGTCTCCTGAGTAACTGGGACTACAGGCACCTGCCACCATGCCTGGCTAACTTTTTGTATTTTTAGTAGAGATGGGGTTTCACCTTGTTAGCCAGGATGGTCTCCATCTCCTGACCTTGTGATCCGCCTGCCTTGGCCTCCCAAAGTGCTGGGATTACAGACGTGAGCCACTGCGCCTGGCAAGACACTGACTCTTTATTAGGTCTTATTTCATTTCACAGAGTTTCTTTCATCTTCTTCAACAAAGCACATCCCTAATACAACTACTAAATTTAGAATTCATGATGAGGCTTGTATTTTGACTCATATGTAAATGTGTTCTAATGCCATTTATTATTCTCTCCTAATAAATAATAAATAGGCTAGACATACGTATATGTGAGAAGAGGATTGTTCAAGATAGATTTAAGTAAAAAGTGATTAGTGGAATCTAGAAGAAACAGGAAACCATATATATATATATGATCCCCCTAAATAGAAAGGAAAGGGGTAGTGGGAAATAAAGGTGTTTGTTTAGTTTTCTGAACTGGAGGAAAACTAAAGGGGACCCTAGCAAGAAAGATGTTGGCTTAGTTTTCTGGGCTGACCAATAATCAGTGTCATTGGGATATCTACCAAATTGCATTGATTTGAAGAGACCATCAGTTGCAAGACATCTAAATGCAATACACCTTTTTGTGTATACTGCTAATAAATTAAGACATATGTTTTTATCACTTAGATCATAGGTTGACAAATTGGCCCACAGGTCAAATCTGGCCCACTGCTTGTTTTTATAAATAAAGTTTTATTGGAACACAGCCACATCCATCCATTTGTGTATTTCCATGGCTGCTTTTCTACCACAATAGTGAAGCTGAATAGTTGTAAAAGAGATTGTATGGTCTATTAGTTCTAAACTATTAATATGTACCATATGGCTCATTATAGAAAAAGTTTACCAAACTCATAGACTTTTATACTTTTTGAGCTAACTTTTTGACTAAGGCATACATTTTAATCATATAATACTTTTGTGCATACAAAAAGAGTGACATATAAGCAAACAAGTTAGTTAAGCTGTTTGTAAGATTTTAAAACACATGACATTAGAACTTGACCCATATGAATCACTTTTCAGTGGATGCAAACACAAATGGATGGGAGTTGTTGGGTTCTAATAAAAGCTTACTTATAAAAAACAGGCAGTGGGCCAAATTTGTCCTGTAGGCCAATTTGTCAACCTGTGATCTAAGTGATAAACCATTTCAGATTTAAATCTGAAATCAGAACCATAATTTTCCACAAAATATTTTCCTCTGTGCCATAAAAAGTATAGATACAGCATTGCTTGAATGAGTATTCCATTATTTTCTTCAAGCCTCCAAGATTTTCTTCCAAGCTACTGAAGCCCATTCTTCATGCTTTGATTTAGACACTTTCTTATCTTTCCAGAAATTTTCCACAGAGTTTTTTTTTTTTTTTTTCAGTGACAACAAGGTCTCCTATTATTTCTTCAAATGGTCTTGAAATAGTTGGTTGCTTGAAACGGGGAGGAATTATGGTTGTCGATGATAACCTGAGAAATAACCAACCAATTGTGCTACCTCCACGTAGACAGACATTTGAAATTGTCATTTATTATAAGATGAACCTGGAATCTTTAAAATGCAATAGATATGTGCATGTTAGCATCCATGAAATACTGTAGCTTGTTTGTTGCCCTGCAGATGAGGAATAGTTTGGATTCTGGTTAATTGAAGGGAGAGAAGAAAGAAAGACTCCTGTCACATGTTATGTTCCGGCAGGTCTTACTTGTATACTTGAAATTTTATGTTTTCTCTTTGCTTTACTTTATCAAGCTGAATAGATTACTTTTTACCCTGGCTCAAAATAAAACTTCATGGAAACATTATTCATAAGTCTCTAGATTTTAAACTGCTCCATTCTTCTGGGAGCCCCAGTAATTCAGACTGATTGCAGTGCTGCTTGGTGGCGACAGAGGAGCTCCACTCCCGCAGCTCCAGCAGCTTGGCCCTGGGGCCTGAGTAAAGCTCCCACTCCAGCAGCCACGGGATCTAATGTGAACTCTGGAGCTTAACTCATCTCTCTCCTCTTTCCTGTACATAACATAAATGGTCTGTGAACATCTAGAAACCCCTCGTTGGGTTAATATGGTGAGATCATTCTTTGAGTGGCTTTCCATTCACTGGTGTGATTCAAAAGAGGTATGCCTAATGAGCAGGTGTTTCCACTTATTCTCAGATTCCTAGATGATAGCGCACTGCACTTCAGAGAAGTTTCCTGCAGGGAATGGTTGTTAGAAAGCATCTGAGGGTCTGTTAAGTGAAGACGTTCTTTCCTGTCTCAGGGTACTCTGAAACCACTTTTTATTTCCCTGGCAGTTTAGGGTCACAAGATTCCGTAACCTTAAATACAGTTGACGAGAGGCTGCTAATTTCCAGTACTGTCTTTCTGGATGGGACCCTACACAGTGAAAAGGCAAAGGACTCAAGCAAGTGGAGGAGCCTAGCAAGAACAGCCAGCTTTGAAATGCATCAGGCAAGGATCAGGGCTTGATGATAGGGCCTTCTACTGTTTGTGCATCCCTGTTTGGCAGGCAAGTTCTATTTATTTTTATTTTTTGCTGTATGACAGATATGGTTATATAAGCAGCTTTCAAAATGAGGCATAAAACTTTTGATTTTCTCATCCTTTGCTTTTCTGAGATCCTGCAGGCCTTTTTTAAAGAGCTGAAGCTGTTTGATGCAGCAAAAAACAACAGAGAAATCAATCAGTTGCACTTTAGAGTAGAGCTTGGGGTATGTGCTTCTAACTTGTTCAAGTTGGAGAGCTACCTTAAAACTTGGCAAGCTACTGGAGATAAAAGCCAGAATTGTAGTGGTTACAGAGTCAATTTTTCAGAGTCAAAATCAAACAAAGCAAAACCTGTTGTTGACCCAGAAGCCAAAACCTGGTTGAGTGGTTCTTTGATGCAAGCCTATGAGCATGGGACTTCATATCTGGTCACCATGACCTAAAGGAAACCCAGAGATTTCTTGGATTCTTTAACTTATGGAAACAAGGAAAGTCATATCAACGGTTACCAGAGACTTGGGGATGAAAAAAGAGACTGACAATAGCTAAACACAATCTGGCTATCAGGTACAGCCATTCTCAGAGATTAAGAGGCTGGGCCCCAGAGGTCCCTCTCTGCTTGGCTCCTGGTCATACCACAAATCCTGATGCCAGTTACCCTCCTCCCATCAGCCCTTAACACAGACTTACACTGGTTATGCCCTTTAGTGAAGCTCTCTTCCCTTGAATTTCTGCTGGCACAGAGAGCTACCATATCAGGTCACCAATGCCTGATAGTGGTACATTGTTGATGCTTTAGGGTTAGTTATGTCTTAGAAGAGTCTATCAAGCTTGTCCAACCTGCCTTATTTTGCTGTTTTTGTTGTTCTATTTTGTTTTGTTTTAGGATTTTAGCAGCCTGAAGCCATGGTTTTTAAGTTTCTGTCTCTAGTGATAAGAAAAAAAAAAAAAAAAAAAGGATAAGGAAGGGGCTTTACTGGCTCAACCAGTAAAAGAAACTAAGAACTCATGACTGTATTCTCTCCCTTGGACACCCCTGGTTGATTCTGACTTAGCAGGCTCCAGTTTCTTTGTTGAAGTCTTTTCTGCAGCATGAAATGAAGTTCAGATCTCAAGTTCTTACCTAAGTACCTTATCTCTTGCTCTCTTGTTGTAAACTGCTTAAACAAGACCTTTTCCTGCGTTCATATCAGAATCACCTTGGAGGACTTGTTAAAACAATGACTGCTGGCCCACTCCTAGGGTTTCTGATTCAACAGGTCTGGGTTGGGTCCTGAGAATTTGCATTTTTAAGAGGTTCTCATGAAATGCTGCTGCTGCTGTTCCAAGGACCACACTTTGAAAACAAAGAAGAAAGAAAGCAAAACAGCAGGAGGAGTAGAAAGGAGAAAAGTCAGAGATTTGAAGGTGAGAGAGACCCACTACGGCTGGTTTTGAAAGGGGCCATGAGCCAGGAATACAAATGGCCTCCTCTCTAGAAGCTAGATCTAAGCTGTAAACAAAGGACAGACAAATCCATCATAGAAAAGAAACCTTTCTTTAAAGCAAATGATATCTGCAGGGATGTGATTCTGCCTATAACTACTTTCTCATTCGCCAGTATAGCAGTTTTAGCATTTCAAACATCCCCTTTACTAATTATAGTCTCCGCTTTACATTTGCATAACTAAATAGTCCATTCAAGCAGCTTTTGCCAAATAAAGTAATTCTCTGTCCAAAATGTGTATTCAGTTTCTACCCAGAAGAACCCTAAATTGCTGTAGCTCTTGGTTTCAAAGATATAAAATTAATGCTTCAGGCGGAGCCCAAGCTCAAGGTCTCTATGTCTTATTTCTTTGACCAGAGAAGTCTCTGGAAATGGGAAGGTTTTCTATGATGAGGAAGCCTTAAGTGACTTCTGCTTAAACTAGCTATGGTTGTATGAGGCAGGTAATTGGAAGATATTAACAGATCTTGCACCCAGATTGTAGTAGTAAATTAAATCCAGGTTGTTCTCCAGCAGATATATTTGGGGCATGGCATCACAGCCTCCTTGTAACCAGCCTCAGTGGAGTGTGGCACTGAGGTGGAGCCCACAGGTGTGCTTGTACATCTTGCTCCAGGGATCACCAGCTTTTCCCTGTGGCTGTATGTCAGTGAGGCCAAAAAGAAAAATAGCTTTAATGTTCAGATTCAAGGAGAGCCAACTGCAGACAAGGTCATCTGAAGTATGAACAGAGTGTTGAGAAACGAAGGTGTGTAAGAAAATGTCACATTTCTCTCTCTTATTAAACCACATTCAACCTGGCTTTGCTACCACCTATCTGACAGGTAGAATATGCAGGGGAGGGGGCTCCTGCTCCTATATTTAGGATCATTTAGGAATTCTGGGGATTAAATAGGGCAGGAACATTAAAGTGGGGCCTCTGGTCTTGATTTTGTCATGACTGCTGCTGACATGCTCATGGCCCAAGGTGGCTTTGGAAGGTAGGTGGCCTTGCTGATGGCCTGCTCTTCTTCCTGATAAGCTTGGCCTCTCGATGTCCTCTGCAGCACACAAGTCCACAGATCTTGGTAGCCCTTCTCTAAGCTGTCACTAGGATGGCCCCAGAAGATAGCTGCTACCTCTGAGGCTGAGAGCAGCCATCTAGGGCTCCACTGTACATGAAGCCCACCAGCTTACTGTCCCAGGCTGATGACTGTCACTCTTCCTGGGGCTGCATCCTTCCCTTCTCCCTCAACCTTTAGAGACTTCTCCAGTGTTAGACCTTCATAGGCTTAGGCTTTAGAATGGGGGTCAGCCAACATCTTCTGCCAAGGGCCACATAGTACACATTTTCAGCTTTTTGGGCCATATGGTCTCTTTCACAGCTATTCAACTCTGCCCATGTAGTGTGAAAGCAGCCACAATTTGTAAATGAATGAGTATGGGGCTGTGTTCCAGTAAACCTTTTTTTACAGACACTGAAATTTGAATTACTTTCATGTGTCATGAAATATTATTCTTTTTCTTTTTTCAACCAATTAAAAGTGTAAAAATCATCCTTAGCTTGTGAATGGTATGAAAACAGGTGGCAGGCCAGATTTGGCTCATAGACTACAGTTTGCTGACCCCTCCTCTAGAAAACCAAAGCTGCTGCTTCTTAACACTCCTCAGGGGCAGTGGAGGCCTAGATGGCAGGAAAAGACATAAACCATTCCTTAATTGTTTGTTTTGTTTGTCTATTGTTTTTAAACATATTTTCAAATCATTCCTTGCGGTCTGGCCCTGGCTTCCTCTCTACTCCGTCCCCTCCTTCCATTCTGGGACCCTTTGTGCTACTCTAGCAAACCACATCTGGTCAAGAATCTGTGAGTCAGTGATTCTCGAACTTTGATATATATCAGAATCAACTGGAGAGCCAATAATAAACACAGAGACCCCAGATAGGGCCTGAAACTTTATACTTTTACAAGTGATTCTGATGTCCACCAGAATTTGAGACCCATTGATATCAGTATCTTGTTTCATGCCTTCCTACCCTTAAACAAGCTATTCTCTTTGCCTGAAATGGTTTAGCTCCTTCCTTCCTCTGGTTCACTTAACCTGCCTCTTGTCTTTTAAAAATGTAAGTAAACTGATAATACTTTTGGGCAGAGTCACTGATCCCTGTTTTACTTTGAGTTCTTAAAGCAAGCTGCATGTACCTTTATGATGGCAGTTACACGACCTTGCCTTAATTTTGATAGTTGCATGTCTTCCCAACCAGGATTTGAACTTCTAGACTGGACTTTGTCTGCTTTGAACTTTCATTTCTAACATAGTATCTTTAACAGATATATAACATGGACTCAATAAAAGATGGTGGTATGCGTTATAGCTCTGGTAGGATTTGTTTAAAGTTTTCTGATGAAGAAACAAGATGGTGGTAGAAGTGAGTAACAAATACACCCAGAGAATGGAGGGCAAGGAATAAAGAATGGGCAGGAGATAAGAGACATCAATAAATAAAAATGTCTAGTATTTAGGTCTTGGAAGCTAATTTTCTAGTATTGTGAACAGTGATCTCTCTGGACTTATGTTGCCCTCTCTCAATTTCTAGTTCTAAGTGGTCCATTTGTTAGTTGACATTCATTAAACACCCTTAATTGGCGTTTCTCAAAATGTGGTCCCCGGACCTCTTTCACCTGCATCACCTGTTAGAGATACAAGTTCTTGAGCTCCACCCCAGATGCACTGAATCAGAAATTCAATATGTATTTTTGTTGTTGTTGTTGGGATGGAGTTTCGCTCTTTTGCCCAGGCTGGAGTGAAGTGGTGCGATCTCGGCTCACTGCAACCTCCGCCTCCCAGGTTCAAGCTATTCTGCTGCCTTAGCCTCCCGAGTAGCTGGGATTATAGGTGCCTGCCATCACGCCCGGCTAATTTTTGTATTTTTAGTAAAGATGTGGTTTTGCCACGTTGACCAGGCTGGTCTCAAACTCTTGACCTTGAGTGATCCACCCGCCTCGGCCTCCCGAAGTGCTAAGATTACAGGCATGAGCCACTGTGCCCAGCCTCAATATGTGTTTTAACAAGTCCTTCAAGTAATTCTGATGAGCCCTCAAGTTTAAGAACCACTGTGTTTAGACCACTGGTTCTCAAACTTAGCTTCATATTGAAACCATCTGAGGAGTATTTAAAAATACAGATGCCTTTATCCCACCTGGTGATGTGCTGGTAATGGTTAATAGTTGACTGCCTAGAAAATAAAGAACCCTGACTTACAGTATTCATCCATTCGTGTTATGTAAATAATCCATCACCAATTTCAAGCTACTAACATTGATGTCACTGAACAGAGTTGGGAAGACATGTGGACTATCAGCTCTTGTAAACTGGTAGGAGCCAAGCTAGCTTCAGCACATATTAGTTCCATCCCCAGAGATCCAGATTAATTGGTCCAGGTTGCAAACTGGGCATCAGGATTTTTAAAAGAAATCCCTTAGGTGATTCCAATGTGGAGCAAAGGTGAAATAAATTTGTTAGTATTAATAAATATAATTTCTCTCACTCAGCCATAGGCAAAATACTTCATCTTCCTTTTATTTAATCCTCTCTGTACTCTGGCAATCACAGAACATGTTCTGTAGAGAAGTCACTGACCTTCCAATCAAGAAAAAAAAGCCACATAAGAATTTTATGGTGGCTATATTTCCCCAAATTTTATTTTCAAAAAAAGTTTGTGTAAATATAAGACTAAATGTGATGTTAAAATCTGCATAATTAAAATCAAATCTAGTATACATTCAGTAATTAAGTCAAATTTTTAGATCATAAAATGTTTGCAATAATTTTCTCTCACTGTACAAGTTTATTTTAGGACAATGATTAATGTTGTGCATGTTTTAAAATTGGTTTCAAATATTCTAAACGTTTAATTAATGTGTTATCTACACTTGAGCAAAACAACAGTATTTTGTATTCTGAACATGAGAACAAACTACAATTGGGATGTATAGTTTGGCCAAAGGCAAAGATAATATAAAGAAATGTGGCACTTTGAAAAGTCTAGTATTAGGGGAAAAGTTCACCATTAGATGAGTTTCTTTTTCCTGGCCTGCCATAGTCATGTCTGGAAAATATAATTTCTCAGATCCTCGGGGAGAAAAATGGCTTAGTAAGAACAACAAATATAAAATTGATTAAAATAAAAATGAATAATTTATTCTAGTGCGACATTTTGTTTTCTGTGGAATAAAAATAAAAAGCCATTATGAGTGGGTTATTTTTCATATACTTACCTGAAATTATCACTTAATGAAAAGATGCTATTAATTAGTGTTCATTAAATACAAATATATCTGGAAATGTCACCCACTGGATTATGGGTGATAGTGATTATGTGGAACTTAAAGCCAATTATTCATTCTAAAATACTCATTTTGTGTGGGATGAAAGAAAGTGGATGTGCTTTTTATGGAACAAGGTTGATCAAGAGTGGATGATCACTGAAGCAGGGCGGTAGCCACATGGAGATTCATTCACTTATTCTATTTTTATGTATGTTCGAAAATTTCCATTAAAAAGCTTAAAAATATTCATTGCAGTTTTAGTGTTTACAGGTATGGTATGCTAGGCAGAGTGGAAAATATAGAAAAATGTAAGAGATAATTCTGGTTTTCAAGATGCAAGGAAAAAAAGACATTTCTAAATCACTTATCTGTGGTTTTCATATTCAGTTCATATTCAAAAATTTTTCAGATGAATGAAGGTTACTGCTTATATATGTACAAACTTTGAAAAGCAATTTTAGTAGAAGTCTTTCAAAAATGTTATCTCCTGCCCTGTGTTGTTGGTGTAATGAACGTATTTAACCTTTTCCTGATAGTCTAGTTCTTTCTCAACTTAGGCATCAGTCTCATCTGTGCTGCCTATGGTGACAGCCTTCAAAGTTGTTCATCCAATCAACAAATGTTTACTGAACTTATTGAGTGCTGATGATGGACCAGTTACTGGAGGTATAGCAGTGAATAAAAGAGATAAGAATCCTGGCCCTTGTAGCACTTATATTCTACTGGCTGTTGAGATGCTTAGAGTGGCTTAGGTGAGCACTTTGAGTGAAAAGAGACACCAAATAATTCAGGGATCTTTTTGTCCTTGCGACATAGGTGGGAATTGAACAATGAGAACACTTGGACACAGGAAGGGGAACATCACACACCAGGGCCTGTCATGGGGTGGGGGAGAGCGGGGAGGGATAACATTAGGAGATATACCTAATGTAAATGACGAGTTAACGGGTGCAGCACACCAACATGGCACATGAATACATATGTAACAAACCTGCACATTGTGCACATGTACCCCAGTACTTAAAGTATAATAAAAAAATTTAAAAAATAATAGTTAGGGGATCTATACTTTTTCTGTCCCTCCTATCTGTCCTTTGTAGTTAATTTCATTCATCTTCTTTCTGTTTCTGCGCTGTCACTTTTGTTACCTCTTGGCTTGCCTACTGCTGTGGTCTCAGTGTTTGTGTCCTTCACAAATTCATTTGTTGAAACCTAACCTCCAAGGAGATAGTATTAAGAGGTGGGGCCTTTGGGAGGTGATTAGGTCATGAGGGCTCTGGTCTCATGAATGGAATTAATACTTTTATAAAAGAGGCCTAAGGGAGCTTGTTTGCCCCTTCCACCATGTGAGGATACAGCAAGAAGGCACCATCTTTGAAGCAGAGAGCAAGCCCTCACCAGACATCATATTAGCTGGCACCTTGATTCTTGGACTTCCCAGCCTTCATAACCGTGAGCAATACATTTCTGTTGTTTATAAATTACCCAGTTTAAAGTTTTTGTTATAGCAGCCTATATAAACTAAGACACCTACCATGAGTGATTTTTTTAAAAATTAATTGATTTAGGTGTTCTTGTCCAGCATTCAGGTCATTGCTACTCTAGTCTGCATGATATGATCACAAAGTTTGTCATAAATGTGTCTAAAATAAGATACACTAGGCTTTGAGTAAATTCTTGAGTTGCTGATTGGGTGGCTCTTGTTCTGCTTTTTTCTCTCCCTAATTACTTTTGTGTTTTTGTGTTTCTCAATAGCTTAAGGCCCTAGATGAATGATTCATTCATTCAGCATTTAACAAACTGTTATTAAGCCCCTGCTGTGTGCCAAGTACTGTTCTAGGAGTTGTGGATGCAGGGTATAAAACACAAATATGGTGTATGTCTTGAGAGCTAGGAGAAGGCATAAGAGTTTGTAATATTGTGTGTTGGTTGGAGAAGCATTTGAAAGGGCAACTCATGCAGGCTGGGGATGGGGGTGGGGATCAAGGAAAGCCTGTCAAATCCTGAAGGGGATGTGGATGCATCTAATTGTGGAGTAAAGTTTGACATGCTTCTGAGATGTGCCAGTGGAGATAACCTGGAGACAGGTGGATTTTCCATTGTCTACTGTTGTACATCAAACCACCCTAAAACTTAATGGCTTAGAATAATAGCAACTTATTATTTCTTATGATTCAGTGGGTTTTCTAGACTATTTTAATGCTGGTTTTGCTTGAGCTCACTCATCTGTCTGCATTCATCTAGGGCATGGCTGGGTTGGAAGGTCCAAGGAAGTCTCATAGACTTGTTTGGCAATGGCTCTGACTATTGGCTCTTTTCCATATCATCTCTGATCCTCCAGGATGATAGATTTACTTCCTTCCTTACATTGGTGGTCTCTGGACAGCATACCAAGGTAGTGGAGACAGAAGTGGCTTAGTCTCTTAAGACCTAGCTTTGGAAGGTATATAATGTCATCCCAGCCACATTCTATTGACCAAGCAACTCAGACAACCAGCCCAGGTCTCAGGGGTGGGGAAATGGACTTACCCTCTTAATGGGAGGAGAAACAAAATCACCTTGCAAAGGGTCTTCATACACAGAATGGGAAGAATCCACAGCAGTATTTTATAATCTATCATAGTTGCGTAGATGCATCTGAGTCACAAGAGAGTAATTTGAATGATAGAGATTTGGAAGTTATCAGTGTATAGATTAAAGGCTTATAAATCTTGGCCACATATCAGGATATGAAAAAATGGGAGGTTTTCCATATGTTCTACATATGAAAATGACAATTAAGTATGCAAGAAATATATGCCCCAAAATGTTGGGTGGGAGAACTGGGTTTCATGTCAAACTGAGGCTTGACACCAAGGAGTGCAGAATGCAGTCTTAAGTTTTGAAGTGAAGTTAAATAAACTAGGTTAACAAATCAGCTTTCACCCCTAGTCTTAACCACAAAGTTTAGTGCCCCATGGAGGGATTTTGTTATGTTTAATAAGGATTTTGTAATAAAATTAAAACTTAATGAATTCCCAAATAGCCTCTGGTATGTTCTAGTTTACATGCTGTCTTGCTAACCTAGCCTTTTTATTTTTAAGGTATATTTGTTTCTTTCCCAGAATTCTTTCAAATATGAACTGGGTTCAAAGACCTCATTTGCCATTAACTGTCATGGATAATATGGACTTCAGCCTGCCAGTTATCTGTTGGTATTGGATATGGGAGAAAAAGAGAAAAGAATTCTCTTGAGGCAGTTATAGCAGAGCCTTGAAAGAGTCTTGAACAAGAAAATATTGCTTAGAGAGAATGGAGACTTTACTATTGGTTAGTGGTCTGAATCCTCTAATACTGTACTGTCCAATACAGTAGCCACTAGCCACATGTACATAATTATATTTAATTTAAACTGTAGTGACTTAAATAAAATTAAAAATGCAGTTCCTCAGTTGAACTAGTGCTCAATAGCTACACATGCCAGTAGTTATCATCTTAGTGCAGATGTGGAACATTTTTGTTAACATAAAAAGTTGTATCAGGGACAACTGTTTGGACGTTTCTTGTCTAATTAAGAATAAAACAGGTAATGCTAGTTTTAGATCCTCATGCTGAGGATTGAATTAAGAGTGAGGGGTAATTTCCTCTGTGATCCAAAATATTGCAATACATCATGGATCAATTTAAACAAATTTTAGTAAGAGACTGGGGATAAGGAATATGATTACATTTAAGAGATCATTTGTGAATTAGATGTAGGTTACATATTGATAAAATTAAAGAAGATTGTACCAAGCTGGATTAAAGAGCCTGACTAACAACATTAAATCTAACAAGATAAATGTAATGCTTATATTGTTGGTTTAAATCAGGGGTTGATAAACTTTTCTGGAAGATCCACATAACAAATATTTTTGACTTTGCAGGCAAGATAGTTTCTGTTGTAATTACCCAACCCTGACATCGTAGCATGAAAGCAGCCATAGACAGTATGGAATAAAAATGGGTGTGTGTATGTTCCAATAAAACTTTATTTACCAGAATAAAAGATGGTGGTCTGGATTTGGTTCACTGGCTATAATTTGGTAATCCCTGGTTTAAAGGGTCAGTTATTCAAGTTTAAATTGAGGAAACTTGACTGGGACCTGATGCTGTCCTGGGAGTCTTTTGTTGGCTGGTTGGGTTGAGCCAGCTGCCTCCGGGTTGAGCCAGTTGACTTAGGGTAATGCCATTTTAATCTGCTTTAATAGACATATTCCTTCCAAAGTCAGAGAAGGAAGAATTTCATTGTAGTTCACAGTGGGGGTTTGCATTCAATCTGGATATTGACAAGCTGG
This sequence comes from Piliocolobus tephrosceles, assembly GCF_002776525.5. Classification (NCBI taxonomy): domain Eukaryota; kingdom Metazoa; phylum Chordata; class Mammalia; order Primates; family Cercopithecidae; genus Piliocolobus; species Piliocolobus tephrosceles. Next base: position 11,531,286 of record NC_045456.1, on the reverse strand, counting down.
ATCCTGCATGGCATGTTCAAAGATTTGGAAACTGAATAAAAGGAGAATGGAAGGAACTGGGGTCTAACTTAACAGTGGAGAACTGTTGAAGGATGTTAATATAGCTGTCTTCGAGTATTTGAAGACCTGTCATGTGGCAGGAGGTATAATTTATCTGAATAATTCTAGGTATTAGAAATAGAACTAAGAGGTACAAGTTTATAAAAGGAGAATTTTCAAAAATACAGTTGTTTCAAAATGGTCTCCCTTATAAAGTAGTAAGTTTTCTACACCTGAAGGTTTTTAGCAAAATGATGGATAATCATCTATAAGCTGGTTGAAGAATTTGTTCTAGAACTGGGTGAGAGTTTGCAAGCATAGTCATCTAGGTTGTTGTTATACTTTGAGATTAGAACTGGTTGCATGTAGAGAAATCTCAATCCAAACCAGCTTAAACAAAAAAGGGAATCTGTTGGGTCCCACTACTGAAAGGTTCCAGGATAGGTCTAATTTTAGGCATGGCTGGATCCAGACGTCTTACAAAAGTCTTTAGGCAGGACTGGCTACATAACTTGTGGGCTCTAGTGCAAAATGAAAATGTGAGGTCCCTTGCTCAAAAATTATCAAGAGTTTCCAGACAGTGGCAGCACAGTATTAAATCAATTGTGGGTCCTTCCAAGTACAGGGCCCCATGAAACTTCAGAGGCTGCATTCTGATGAAGCCAGCTCTGTCTTCAGGTCATGGTCTTTATCTCTGCCTCTCAGCCTCCTTTTTCTCTAGGTTGGTTTCATTTTCAGGCAGCCTTTTTTTTCTCCCCCATTAGCAGCTTTAAGGCTTTTATTTTTAAATCTGCAAAAGGATGTTCCTCTCCCCTGGTGACACCAGCAAATGATACCAGATCATTTCTGATAGACTTTTCTCACCTCTGAACCCAATTGGTGGCATTCCCTTTGACCAGGTCTGGGTGATGTGTTCACCCTGGAGCTGAAAGTAATCAGCTCTACTTAAACCATAAGGACCAAGAGGTCAAGAGATGATGAGGTAGTTCCAAAATAAAAACAGAGTACAGTTACCTGAAGAAGAGAAAATGGACGCAGGGTAGTCCAATGTCTATTCTTTTTAGCAAACAACAATTGAACAGTAATAAAGAAGTGACTAAAGGTAAGAAAAAGTCTTCATTCAGAGATCTTGGCAATCAATAAGGGTTCTTTTCACCCTAAAGAGTTTGCTAAATTTTTTAACTCTGTTTTTTCAGGTGTGCCAGCAATATTTTTGCTGTGTCGTGTTTATTTACTGTCATATTTATATTCTTAACTTGAGCACATTTAAAGTGATCTGTCAAGATTCTCAGATATAACATTTACTGCCCTGCTTGGAAATTATTTTAATGCCCTGAGGAATGTTGCCTGGAACCTAGTTACATTTCTCAGACCCACCTTCTATCCAAAACTTTGTTCAGTTTCTTAGGAGGGGGAAAATATATGTATACATACACACACACACACACACACACACACACACCACACATATACACACACACATATACACACACACACACACACACACACATATATATATATATATATATTTGACCCATAGTCTGAAAAAATGTCAGCTTTTGAGCAGAGCTTATTAATATAATATATATGTTAGTCATCACTTTCTGTCTTAGTTGGCCTTGTTTTGGAACCAGCACATTGTTTAATAAGCTCTGCTCAAAAGTTGACATTTTTTTCAGATTATGGGTCAAATGCCTGGAAAGGTGAAGAGAACTAGGTAGCCCAAGGACCATGTAGAATTTGTAATGGGCTTGTCACCCACACAAATCAGTTCAGCCAAGATTTTCATTCGAATCCAGTGAGATATAACCTTGTTTTTACTGACAAATCTGACACTTTCGTGGAACTGAATTAACTAACAATTTTATTCTGGATAGTTTATCAGGAGAGGTAGGGACAATTGATTACAGTCAGTGTCTGCCATGGTTCATGCAGCTCATGGAGAACCTTGTCCTGAAGTCTTCTATACCAAGGCAGGAGTTAAACACAAGGTCTCTGAAGCCAGACTTTTGGGATTTGAAGTCTCATCCTGCCACTCCTGACCTATGTTTCCTTGGGCTAGTTTGCCTCTCTGAGATTTCCTTTTTTTCATCCATAAAATGTCATTGTTGCTATCTGTCTATATATATATACGTATATATATATATATATACGTATATATATATATATACATATATATATATATGTCAGCACAACTGAAACAATAGAAAGTGCTTGCCTTCCTAGGTCCACCACACCTGCCGAGATTCACAGGGTACTTTTTCTGGGTCATTCAACCAAGACACTAGAATAGAAAATGGGATGGGCATGTCTTGACTTCCTCTTAACATAAACAAGTTATCAATGCATAATATGCTTGGCTAAGCAGCCATTGGCATATGTTTATATTGGTTGACTTCCACCCCAGATCTGTCCTTCACAAGCACGGCTCATCCTCCACAAATCCACAAAGCATACATTTACATTCATTGAACATGCAAGATGGTAGTCTTTTTGCCTCCTTTTTCCTATATCAAATAACGGTCCTCACTAGAATAAAGAAGTTTTGAAGCTTTTGGAAAAATAACTATTTCAAGGAAGGAAGAATCTTTATTTTCTGATCTTTCACCCAGAGATTAAAGTCTGGTCTAATGATTACACCAAAGAATTTCCCTACCCCACAAACGTGGATTTTGTCAGCTTACAGATTTGTGGTTTGCTTTGGTTAGTTTTGAAGATTTTTTATATAGAGAGTGTAATGGCTTGATCTCCCTTGCTATCTTCTATGGAAACAGCTTTAACATGTCTTCCCACTGATAGGCACTCACAATTCATGGCTTTTTAAGACATACACACCAGTCTCGTGTTCTTTAGAATATATAAATAGAAGCATTGAACATACTCTTGGAGCTTCCTAAATTGACTTCCCTGAACCAACTTAGAAATTAAAGTTGAACTGAGGTGCCTGTCTTTTGCTTGTTAAGTCTTGCAGTGTTTTCCCTGAAATGGCAGGTCTCCTGGGACAAATCAAAGACATGTTCTCTTTAAATTCCCTAAAAATCAGAAGGGCACAATTTTCCAATGATTTTTAATTATTCTTTACTGGGACTGCATATTGAAAGTAGAGCATATTATATGGGTAGATAAAGGAAATGGATGAAAGAAAAAAAACCATATTTATGATTATATTCACCAGTAGTCTGCAACACTGATTTTTTTAAAGTCCCAAGTTAATTTCCTATCATTACTAACAGAAATACACTGATTTAAAATTTACTACTGCTTTAGGGAATAGAAATTAAAAAATCCTGAACACCAAACAAATGCATGCATGGAGGAAACCTTTTGAGAAATATTTGGCTGCCTAGATATTACAGAGATGGCATTGAGCCACCTGAGAATTCCTGGACATACCTACAATACATGGTAGACAACCATTGAGTTTGATTTCAAAGTTCAGTCTCTGTTGGTCAGTCACACACATGCTGAAAGGGATAAATACCCCCATTACATGCTCAGCCTTAAGACAAATTCCAATCTAAGCTATTACTAAGAACGATAAAAAATGACAATGAGATTTCTGTCAATGCTTTCTTTTCTACATGAGCCGAAGAGTGCACCAGTATTACACATTTACTCCAGTAAGTGCTCATGTAAAAACTAAGTTCATTAAAAAGAAAATGTGGTACATATACACCATGGAGCACTATACAGCCATAAAAAAGAATGCAATCCTGTCATTTGCAAAAACATGGTTGGAACTGGAGGTCACTATGCTACATGAAATAAGCTAGACACAGAAACACAAACATTGCCTGTTCTCATTTATTTGTGAGATCTAAAAATCAAAACATTGAACTCGTGGAGATAGAGAGTAGAAGGATGGTTACCAGAGGCTGCAGAGGCTGGGAAGGGTAGTCGGGGGTGGTGTTGGGGGGACGTAGGGATGGTTAATAGGTACAAAAAAATAGTTAGAAGGAATGAATAAGACCTAGTATTTTATAGCATGACAGGATGGCTATAGTCAATACTAATTTAACTGTACATTTAAAAATAACTAAAAGAGTATAATTGGACTGTTTGTAACACAAAGGATAAAAGCTTAAAGGGAGGGTTACCCTATTTTCTATGATGTGATTATTATGCACCGTATGCCTGTATCAAAACATCTCATGTACACCATAAGTATAGATACCTACTGTGTACCACAAAAAATAAAAAGAAAAAAATAAAGTTTATTTAGCTAATAAACTAATAAAGTCTCCATTATATAAGACTAGTTCATGGCCAAATATACATGAGGAAAAACACAACTACTCAGCTCCTACTTTAAAAGCATTCATTCAAGTCTTAAAATAAATAGTGTGCATGTTCACCATGGAAGTGGTTATTGACCACAGGTGAACAAATAACTCGGGGAGATTATATAGAGTATAGATGCCCCACCCCACACCCACAGAATCAGAATCCTGGGGAGGGTGTTATAGCATGGGTACAAAGATAACACCTCCCAAGCGAATATCATTAGGAATTACTGGCGCAAAATGAGACCTAGAACCTTCTCTTCCACTATTAGACTTAATGTCAGGGCTAACTCTTCCAAGGGTCCCTCTACACCCCAAATCACTCATTTTCCCCCACTCCTATCTTTCTCTTTCCATTGCCTTACTCCCACAATTGCTGGAATGGGAAACACCTCAAAGGGACAAACTTTTCATGGAGTCATTTTTAAAATGTCATTGCAAACGTAAGCAGTTTTGGCCTCACATAAGCAACAAAGGAAAAACTGGAGTGCTAATAGTGGTGATGGTTTAAGGAATCCAATTTATTCCGAGGGGCTCCATTCATCAAATATCATTGCAACTTTACTGCATATTCACCAGAAATCATTACATTTTGGTAGTTTGTGAATTCCATTACTTGGGGTTATAAAATTCCCTCTATTATAAGAAATCACTGCTGTCAAGTCCAGTCTGATTAAAGTGAATGACAGATGATCTGCAGTCTTGGAGATGATGTTTTTGGCTGCCAATTACTTACATATGAAAGACAATTAAGTGATTATAAAAGGAAATCCATAGGTACAGTTACACATCATAAATAATTTTAAAGATGGGTAATTTGTTTTCATGTCTTTTATTGTTTGCATGCAGTTCCTTGAATTGCCTCCACTCCAAGGCATTTCAACTCTATTTTATGCAAAATAACTTAAAAAAAACTCACTGGCTATACACAACACTGTGACCATAAAACTCATGTGTCAGATGCCTCCCTGCTAAGAAACTAGAATGCTCACCTGTCATGAAGTGCAGCATACTTATCAAACAAAGAAACAGTGAAGGTTAATTCTTTCTTTCTACTCTCTTACCTTTGTAGTATATGGGAGTTGCTGAAATCTTTTGTTTTAAGTAATGTTTAAATAAGTAATGTTTAAATAATAATTATTAAATACATAATTATTTAATTGCTTTTTAAGCATAATAATTTAATTGTTTTTAATGGACTCTCCCAAAATACTCATTGGTGTTGTTTCTATTTTAATTATCATATGTCGTGTGATAATACAATAGTATCCCAAAGAGAGGATTTAAATAATTTTTTATGATGACAACATCAATATATTTCGACACCTTGCCTATTGAAGATTGGCAACAGTGACTTCCTGACAAGAAAATATTAAATAATGCCAAGGTTCAAATGTATCTTTGGCATGTGGCATGACGATTGATACAGAATATTTCATTAAAAGGAAATATTTCATTAAAAGAAAAATAACTAATAATGCTCCCATTCATATGGTGAGAACTGGGTTGTGAATCCTGGAAAGGAAATAGGACTATGTGATGACTGTCTTTCTGTGGGTTCCCCTTTCTCTCCACTTGCACCACTGCACATTTCTTTCTCTGACTTTTGGAAGAAAAGTATGTCTGCAAATGTGTCTCATCTTTGTGTATTTCCTAGAACCTTTCTCTTATATCTCACCAAAAGCCATGCACAGTAGGGATTACAGGGAGTTACAATGAGTCATATTTTGAGGACATCTGGAAAATCTGAATTTATCTTACGTGTAGATAAAATGTGGCATAATTTTTTCTCCTCTGATCATTGAAAGAAAATACATTAGGCCGGGCGCGGTGGCTCAAGCCTGTAATCCCAGCACTTTGGGAGGCCGAGATGGGCGGATCACGAGGTCAGGAGATCGAGACCATCCTGGCTAACATGGTGAAACCCCGTCTCTACTAAAAAATACAAAAAAACTAGCTGGGCGAGGTGGCGGGCGCCTGTAGTCCCAGCTACTCGGGAGGCTGAGGCAGGAGAATGGCATAAACCCGGGAGGCAGAGCTTGCAGTGAGCTGAGATCCGGCCACTGCACTCCAGCCTGGGCGACAGAGTGAGACTCCGTCTCAAAAAAAAAAAAAAAAAAAAAAAAAAAAAAAAAAAAAAAAAAAAAAAGAAAATACATTAGAGTGGAAAAGGTGGGTGGCAGTAATGCAAATAAATATGATTTTTGAGAGACTATTTTAGAAGATACTAACCATGCAATAATAAACAAGAAATATACCCAGGTCCTTATTCCTTGAATGCACTTGCTCATCCACCCCTATTCCTATGAGTACTTCTCAGTGGGATTCCAGTGTTACCTGTTTTTGATAGTGCCTTCTCCAACTCTCGCCTACTCCCATGTATTTTCCAATAGCCTTTCATAAATGCTGCTTTACATTATCAACCATAATGCATTATATTTTAGTTGTCTCCAAGACGATCTTTTCTACATGAGTGTGAGTTTCTTTCCATTGGAACTGTATCAAATTTACTTTGTTGCCACAGTGACTTGATAGCACTGTTCAGCGGTGTTTGTTGAATGGCTATCCAATTTTAAGAATGAATTTGTTTTTAGAACTAAAATATCCTTGAAAATATTCAGCTGTTTTTTCAAAATGTGGGTCCTGGTTTGTTAGTGAGTTATGAGGTCAACTTAAGTGGGTTGCAACCAATATTTTAAAATGAAATAGAATAGAAAAATATTAGAATATGTCAGAATCTATTACACATAGTAGGAATATTGTGTAAGTATTGTTTTGTATAAGAAAGTATTTGGCGAAACTCTCATTTCTATTTATATATGTCTATGTACCTACATAAATATATGTGTATGTATACTGGGATGTTTCTGTGTGTGTTTGTATAGATATACATATATTCATGTGTATACACTAGGTACAAATTTAAAATTTATTCCTTTTTGTGGGTCATAGCCAAAGAGTGACACTGTTCTAGATCATAAGGACCCAAGCACCTTGAGACTGCAGACAGGCAAATGCTTTCAAACATACAATGATTATTGATATCCCCTAGTGCAAACACCCCAAACCAGCATTCTGGCATATCAAGGAGTGCCAATCAGTTGTGAGAAATGGTTCAGGTTACCTTCCTGTATTCAGTCAGTATCATCCAAGCCATGGTCACATAGCACTGTGGCACAGTGGCACTGGAGTCAGCTGACCTAGACTGGAATCCCAGCCCCACAACCTATCAGCACCATGGGTTTTGGCAAGTTAATAAATCTGAGTCTTGTTTCTTTGTTTCTAAAAGCAGCATGTCTTCTACTTCTCCACAGAGATTAAATGAGTGTATATGTAGCACCTAGCATTATCACACAGTACATGTCAGTTATTGTGTATCTCTACACCTTGGATGGTGTATTTTGCCTCTTGCACTGTAACTTTTTCATCTGTAAAATGAAGACAGTAATAGCACCTAATGCATAGTATTGTTTAAAGTGGATTAAAAGAATCAGCAGAAGTATTTAGAGATGTACTTGGCACACAGCACTGTATATGTCATTGCTATTGTTGTTATTGTACATGTTTGGCTCTAAAGAACATCTTGTCAGTATCCTATAAGGATTTCAGGGATTCTGGTCTATGTTCAAAGATGTTTACAAGGAATATGGCATTGAGCTAGCATTCTAACTGAGCATAGAATGACAAGAATTTTGACGTGAAACCTAGATTTAAAATATAAATGAGCATATAAACCAGTTTGTTTCAGCAAAATCCTTGCTAGACACTCACCAAATGAAAACACTGCCATCCCTTTTTGTCCAGCTTATGTTTTGCCACATGTCTGTCTCCTGGTGTGTAGACATAACCCTAACAAACAATAGCAAAAGCATCATGAACAAGTAACATTGGTAGGTGGTGCATCAAATTATAGCATTCAAGAAAATAATTTTCTTACACACACTCTTGTATAAAGAGTCCAGCATTTTCACCTTTGTTCTTCTTTAGCTGAAATGAAATGATTAAACAAAAGAAAATAAATAATTACTATTAGAGCAGATACCAGTGAAATTGAAAACAGGAAATCAATAAAGAAATTTCTTTTAAAAGCCCAGAAGCTTGTTCTTTGAAAAGATCAATAACATTGATAAGTCTCTAGCCAGACTAAGAACAAAAGAGAGAAGACATGAATTACTAGTATCAGAAATGAAAGAGGTGACCTTCCTACAGCTCCCATAAAGATTAAAAGGATATTAAAGGAACATTATGAACAATTATTTGCTCACAAATTTGGAAACCTAGATGAAATGGAACAATTCCTTGAAACACAATCTGCCAAAACTCACACAAGAAAAAATAGAGAAACTGAATATACCTATGTCTATTATAGACATTGAATCAGTAATTAATAACCTCCCCAAACATAAAGCACCAGGTCCAGATGGGTTCACTGGTGAATTCTACCAAACATTTAAGGAAGAAATTATACCAATCCTCTACAATCTCTTCCATAAGATAGAGGCAAAAGGAATACTTAACTCATCTTATGAGGCCAGCAGTACTCTAGTACCAAAAGCACACAGACATTAGAAAAAAACTACAGACCATTATCTGTTGTGAACATAGATGCAAAAATCCTCAATGAAATATTAGCAAATTGAATCAAAAAATGTATTAAAAGAATTTTACACTACAACCAAGTAGGATTTATCCAAGATATGCAAGTCTGGTTCAACATTTAAAAATTAATTAATGAAATCCATTACATTAAAAGGGTACAGAGGAAAAGTCACGTGATCGTATCAATAGATACCTGAAAAGCATTTGGCAAAATCCAATTAGAAATAGAGGGAAACGTCCTCAACTCAGTAAAGAATGTGCGTAAAAAAATGTACAGCTAACATACTTAATGGAGAAAAACTCAAAACTTTCTTACTAGGATCAGGAGTGATGCAAGGATGTGTCCTCTCACCACTGCTTTTTAACATTGTACAGGAAAGTCCTAGATATGGCAATAAGAAAAAGTAAAGGTGTACAGATTGAGAAGGAAGAAATAAAATTATCTTTTATTCACAGATGACATAATCATCTATATAGAAAATCTGAAATAATCAACAAAAAAATTCCTGGAATTAATAAATGACTATTGCATGGTTACAAAGTTAATATACAAAAGTTAATTGCTTTCCTATATACCAGCAACAAATAAGTGGCATTTGAGATGAAAAGCACAACACCATTTACATCAGCACCAAAGAAAGAAACACTTATATATAAATCTAGTAAAATTTGTACAAGATCTGTATGAGGAAACTACAGAACTCTGATGAAAGAAATCAAAGAATTGAATAAATGAAGAGATATCCCATGTTCTTGGATAGGAAGATTTAATATTGTCAAGATATCAGTTCCTCCAGGTTTGATCTATGGATTCAATACAATCTCAGTCAAAATCCCAGGAAGTTATTTTCTGGATATTGACATTTTGATTCTAACGTTTATATGGAGAGGCAGAAGACCCACACAAAGAACAAAGCCAGAGGACTGACACTACTTAACTTCAAGACTTACTGTAAAGAACAAAGCCAGATGACTGACGCTACCCAACTTTAAGACTTACTATAAAACTACAGTAATCAAGACATTGTGGTGTTGTGGATCAAAATAGAGTCCAGAAGTAGACTCACATTAATATTATTAGTCATCTGATCTTTGACAAAGGAGCAAAGACAATACAGTGGAACAAAAATAGTCTTTTCAACAAATGTTGATTGAACAACTAACTGGACATCCACATTAAAAAAAAAAAAAGAATCTACACACAAACTTGATGGCTGTCACAAAAATAACTCAAAATGGATCACAGACCTAGAAGTAAAATGCAAAAAAAGTTATAAAACTCTTAGAACATAACTTTGGAGAATACCTACATGACCTTGGGTAGGTATAGTGAAGACTTTTTAGATTCAACACCAAAGGCAAAATCCATGAAGGAAAACATTGATAAACTGATTTCATTAAATTAAAAACTTCTCTTCTGCAAAAGACACTGTTCAGAGAATGAGAAGACAAGCCGCAGACTAAAAGAAATATTTGCAATTGACATATTTGATAAAGAACTGTTATCTAAAACATACAAAGAACTCTTAGAATTCAACAAGAAAACAACCCAAATTTAAAAATGAGCCAAAGACCTTAACAGACACCTCATCAAAGAAGAGAGATGGCAAATAAGCTTATGGAAAGATGCTCTTAGCCTATGTCATTAGGAAAATGCAAATTAAAACAACAATGAGATACTACTATACATCTATTAGAATGGCCAAGATCCAGAACACTGACAACACCAAGTATTGATGAAGTGTGGAGGATAAGGATGTTTAATTCACTGCTTGTGGGAATGCAGAATGATACAGCCACTTTAGAAGACAGTTTGGCATTTTCTTACAAAGCTAAACATTATCTTACCACATGATCCAGCAATTGCATACCTTGGTATTTACCCAAAAGAGTTGAAAACATATGTCCAAACAAAAGCCCGCACACGAATGTTTATAGTAACATTATTTATAATTGCCAAAACTTGGAAGCAACCAAGTTTTTCTTCATTAGGTGAATGAATAAATTCTGTTATATCCAGACTGTGGAATATTATTCAGAGCTAAAAGGAAATGAGCTGTCAAGCCATGAATAGATATGGAAGAATCTCACAATGTATTACTAAATGAAATAAGCCAATCTGAGAAGGCTATAATACTGTGTGATTTCAACTATATGCCATTCTGGGAAAGGCAAAATTATTGGGAGAGTAAAAGGATCAGTAGTTGTCAGGGATTGTGGAGAGGGAGAGAGAGAGAGATGACTAGGTGGAACCCAGAGAGTTTTTAGGGCAGTGAAACTACTCTGTATTATGCTACAGTGGTGGATACTTGTTATCCTACATTTGTCCAAACCCATAGGATGTACACACCAAGTGAACCCTTTGGGTGATAATGATGTGTCACTGTAGGTATATTGATTGTAACAAATGTGCCACTGTGGTATGGGATTTTGATAGTTGGGGAGTCTGTGGATACGTTGTAGCACGGAATATATGAGAAATCTCTATACTTTCTGCCTAATTTTGCTGTGAAGCTAAAACTTCTCTAAAAAAACAAAGTCCATTAAAAACTTAAACTAAAAAAAAAAAAAGTTAAATGAGTATGTATTAACTCTTTCCTTACTAGAGATCTTTCCCCTCAAGCACTAGCTTGCTTTGGGTTTGGTTTCCATTTGAATGAGCTGTGTCTCTTCTCTGCTCATTGAAGCAACTGTGTCACATTTCCAAATATAACCAACATTTCTGGGCATATTCCTCAAACTGGGACTCAGAGCCCTGTAGCGGCACTGCTGTGACAAGCCTCTAAGCCACTGGATACTATATGGCACGGCCATCCTTGATGATTTAATTAACTCACCTATGCTATTCCTGTAGTGGTATTTAGGAGATGTGGCATTCTTTAGTTACAAAGAGGTATTTTGACACTTTGCCTGGAGAAAGCTATAGAACGGCAGCTAATAACTTGAAAGCATGTGTTAAGATGGCAGCTGCATTGACATTGGAGTGAGCTCTGATGGGGTGGTGGGAAGGGTTTTGTGAGCTTTGCATGCTCACTTCTCTTTCACCTTGCCAGTCAAGCATGACAGAAGGATTAACCTCCTTGCCATCTGCTTCCCTACCTTTACAGATGACAGCTTGGGTACATCTGTAGTCAGTGTTTCCAAATTTAACTAAGTCTGTGCCAAATATTGAAGAACAGTGATTCCTAAATGGTAGTGTCCATCAGAATCACTTGGAAGGCTTGTTATAATCAAATTACTGGGCCCCACCCCAGAGCCTCTGATTTCTTAGGTCCAGGATGGTGCCTGAGATTTGTGTTTGTAATAAGTTTTCACATGACGCTGATGCTGCTGATCGAGGGACCACACTTTGAGAATCCCTGCTGTAGGAGAAAGTCTGTATAGACAACAGGAAGAATTAGTGGAAGGTGTTACACAACCAGAAAATATCACGTACTTATCCAACTGTTGTCGTTGCTGCTGTTTTAATGGATAGATTGCTTTAAAAATTTTGTTTGGAAAAAAATATAGTGAGTGTTCCAGATGAAAAAAATAGAGTGTGCAACTTCCTTTTAAGGCATTGGCAAAAATTGTATAAAATGAGAGCAAAGAGCAGGCAGGGGTGGAAGGCAAGGTCAAATCAGAAAAATGGGAAGTTTTTCTGCCTGGTTCTAAATCAGTTCTTCTGTTTGTACACCTATTTGTCCATCTCAGTTTTCTAGATGGCTTTCTAAATTGTGCTATATTCCAGGCATATATGCAACACATCATTAGCTGCTAAAATAAATCTGTTGACTTTGGAATGTTTGTTATTTTTTTGTACACAGCTTGATGGGCATCTTAAATTGTTGGTAATTATGTCTTATTCCTCCAAAATATTATAAAATATTCATTTAATGTCAAAGCATCTAGGTGCTAAATATTCAATTATTTAAACAGACATTTATGCCTTTTAGAGAACATAGGGCCCCAGGTCAGTGTGAAGTGATAGGAGAATAGAAGAGTGGTCACAAAGGAATGTATGGTAATTGGATACTTTCGAGATTGAATGCTTCTTTGGCAAATATCTGACAATTAAAGGTGGGTGAGATCCATATCTTCTTCTCCATAAGTTGGCAAGTGTTATAATGAAAGCAAGCTTCGGATCAAAGTTTGTATAAATAATTAGTGAGCTGGCCAAAAAAAGAAAGAAAGAGAAAAAGAAACAGATGAAAGAAGAGATCTACTACTTAGTCTTATGAGGTCTGTGAATTACAAGAAAGAAGGAAAAAAGGAAAGAAGGAAGGGAGGGAGGGAGAGAAAGCGAGAGAAAGTGAGAAAGCAAGCAAGGCAAGAGATTAAAAAACTAGATCTACTACTTAGTCTTTTGAGGTCATGAATTACTTGTACAGTACCTGCCTGAAGAGTTCTCTTTGAAACAGACATGGTCTCAGGCATCTATTTGGATCAGGCATTGAGTCCTCTGTTAAATGGGTAGGGGTGAGGGGGTTATGCACAAAACCAAATGGAATGCTAGAATTTAGAGTATTACTCTTGGGTATTTGGCTGCTGGTTTTGCCCAATTCTTATATTTTTCTTATGCAAGTTCAGGACGGCCTGTGTAGTCTTTCTAGCTACGACATTTCTGGAACACTGCTCTTTTCATCAATGAAAAATAATTTCTGATACCCTTATGCTAATTAACAACCCTCTGGTACAGATTTAGATAACACATTTGAAGTACTTCCTTGGCTGCACCTGAAGTGTGGATTCCTTATTAGGGGGTTTAAATATGGCCTAATTGTCTCTAGGATATGGGTGAAAATTCGCTTTTGTACCCATATACACATCACTGTTTTGTTCTAGTTATTTTTTTAAAAAAATGGTATCAGAGGTGAAGTATAAAATCGTTCATGTTAATCACAGTGGCACTTAAAACATTTTGGGGTGCTGCCCCATTATGAAGTGTGTTACAGGCATTGGGGATAAAGGAGGAAGTTTGAGAGCTATTATTGTTTACTGAACTACTGTTATAGAAAATTTGGGTGTTTTGTGTATGATTTAGGTTAGCATTTAAGAAAATGTAATACAAATTGTAGCATTTTTCTGATTCCATCTTGAAGGCACAGGATTTTAGAATCTGTAAAGCAAAAAATGCTAACAACAACAAAGGCATGCTAAAAAGACTGGATAGATCTTTTTCAGGGGGGAATACTGTTTCTTTTCACACTTCTCTATTCCTAGCTGATAGCAAGCCCTGCATTTAATTATTGAAAACAATGACCACATGAAACGGAACTTCTCAGTGCTGGCTTTCCACTTTAATCTAAGATCATTTAATTTGCCAAATAACTTGAGTGAAGGATTGAGGCTGAAAGGTTAATAGAAGCCATGTTGCCCTTGGCTTAATTCTGTCCTTTCTTTTTATGTCATTTGATGTTTAGCTCAAACTTTAAAATTCAAAGACACGACACGAGTGTGTGTGCATGTGTGTGTTACATGTTAAATACTGTATAGAATTTCTGGTTTAAAAATACTGACTGTACAGACAGATACTTCGAAATTAAAATGAACTTGATAGTTTATTTCACTGACTTTGAAATGTTTAACTGTACCTCCCCCCAACCCCCAACTGTCAAATTCACTCACTGGAACATCACTAATGTTCAAGTACCAATCCAAATGGCAGACTATTGAGACAATGGGACTGTTTGGGGATCACAAAGACCACCCACATATTTGGTGATTTTTTAGAAAGACCCATGGGACTCAGCATACAATGGTGCATACAGTTCTATTTATTTATTACAGCTACACAGCAAGGATACACAGTTGTGTCAATAAGGGAAAAAGACACAGGCCAAGTCTGGAGGAATCCATGCACAGGCTTGCCATGTTTGTCCCTGGATGAGGCCACATAAGCGCTCTTGCTCCCAACAGGGAAAAGGAAGCAACATGTGTACAGTTTTTCTGCCTGAGGAAGCCCATCTTAGTTAGACTCAGAGCCCAGAGTTGTTACTGTTGTCTGGTCACGAAGTTCCAGTGACCAGCCACAATTACTGAAATTCCAGACTCCCAGAAGGAAAGCAGGTGTTTAGTGTCCCAGGTGGGAAAAATAACCGATTGTGTAGGCAACTTTTCAGAAGCTGACTTCCCAGGAGCCAGCCAAGGACCAACCCTTCAAGCTGATCCTTCTGAAGATAATAGCTCAGTCCTGCTAGGTTAACACTGTCCTGCAGAGATGTAGACTTTTTTAGTACTCAGTATCTTTCACATCATAATCTATAAATGTATATTTGCTTCTGGCTCCATGAGGGCAGAAGTCATAGGCTGTTCATACATGTTTTTCTGGCACCTGGAATGACAGGTGGACCTAAAGGGAAACCCAATGAGTGTTTGTGGAATGACTGAATGGATGTGTCAATGGGATGTAGATTTTAGTCTTGTGTGTAAATTAGAAGTTGTATATTTGTTAGATTGTAATTTATCTGTGGGTATAATTTGTAGATGGTAAAATTCCCATCATCTGAACAAGAATTTTGGCATCCTATCCACAATAATCTTGAAATGACCTCATTTCTAGACTGTCTAAGCTAGCTGCTAAATACTATCTTGTATAATTTCCAACTTCCAAGCCAGTTGTGAGGCAACGATCATAAACATCTCCAAGGATAGCAATGGCTGAGGTGGTTTGGCAGTGCTTGTACCCTGTATCCTTATTGGTCATTGGCAGAGCCCAGACTTACTTCAGTCCGTATTGCCATTGCATTCTCCTTTGGGCTTAGGATGGAGCCAGTGAGTATCATGAGAAAGAGCGTATGTTTAGGTCAAAATATCACAGTAATCACATTATGGATGTAAAATGAAATGAGAGAATATGACTGTTTACCCACCACATCTGGGCCAGTTGAAGTTTGGAACTATTTGTGGGAGCCTGAATGAGGTTTAATAGAGACTTCCTATCTAGTTAACCTCAGTATACATCTTAAAAGAGCCAGTTAAGTGGTGATTGATACTGTTGAACATACCTAAAGTAGAGGGCATTTGTTGTTGTAAAAAGAAAGTTTATATACATATACACACATGTGTGTATAGAAAGTTGAAATATATATTTCAAATATGCGTATATTTATATAGACTTCTAATAGGAAGCATGGAAATACATGTTGCCAGGTAAGGATAGAGGATAAAATGTTTATGAAAAAGAGCCTCGAACAGAAAATCAGCAGACATTTGACTGTGTGTTTCTTTCACTTTTTAAATTTGATTACCTAGAATGTGAATATATAAGAAACACGTAATTAAATTGAATAATTATGAATGTTAGGAGCCTCTTTAATTTTCAATGAACTATTTACATATGTGTAGGAAATACTATTATTAAGCCCCATCAGAAAATGGAATATTCTAGTTTGATCACATAGTACAGTTTAACAAAAATTAGCATGTCCATATCATATGTATCATCTCTTTTCAAATATAGATATATGTATTTATGTATTTTTTAACTTAAAATTAGTATTGAGGAGGTTTTCTCTGAATGTAGGGAACACATCTCTACGACTTTGCTGAGACAGGCCTTGGGAAACAGCAAAATGAGCATGTGTGGACTTTGGAATTCCAGGAGTGACCCCAGCGTGAGCCAAGCCATGACACACTTTAAATCTTGCTTCCTTAACTGTGAAATGGGGCTATACAGACCCTATGAGACAGCGACCCATTTACCACCTATAAAATATTAATACAGTGTAAGAGATTACTGCTGTTGTCATAGCATTAGCACTTAGATATTTGGAAGCCTCCAGAAATATGCCTGCTCCTGGTCTTCTGCTGGGTTTCCACTGATTGATATCTTACTAGAATCTGGAAAGTTGGGAAAAGGGGGAGAAGAGAAGTGGGCACATGCCGTGACTGGAAGATGAAATAAGGCCCTGATAAGTTTGAACTTGGATGATGGCACTTCTAGTTTCTCTCAAAGACCTTGTAATATCTGGCTGTAAAGGTGACTTTCTTGTGTGTGTGCTGAAGGTGACTTTTGTACACAGAAAAGATTATTTAAGGGCAGTTTTGTGAACAAACTTGATATCCAATGTATTCAAGTTACACATTCAAAATCATATTTCTTCCTTATTTTTTTAACAATTTGTAAATCTAGCAAAATTTTATAGTCACTTTTTTTTTTTTTTTTTTTTTGAGACGGAGTCTCGCTCTGTCGCCCAGGCTGGAGTGCAGTGGCCAGATCTCAGCTCACTGCAAGCTCCGCCTCCCGGGTTTACGCCATTCTCCTGCCTCAGCCTCCAGAGTAGCTGGGACTACAGGCGCCCGCCACCTCGCCCGGCTAGTTTTTTGTATTTTTTAGTAGAGACGGGGTTTCACCGTGTTAGCCAGGATGGTCTCGATCTCCTGACCTCGTGATCCGCCCGTCTCGGCCTCCCAAAGTGCTGGGATTACAGGCTTGAGCCACCGCGCCCGGCCTATAGTCACTTTTATGAGGACTTTTGAAAACATAATTAAATGCCCTTCAACATTTAAATGGTATTTCTGTATTTCTTTTAAAGTCCTTCAATTGTCTGACAACCCCTTCCAAGTATTGAATAACTTTTATAAAGCTGTTTTAAACATATAGATATGTTTTGTTCTCTTAAATGTCTCAGTCCTATTTATAAACTGTCTTTTAACATATAAACCCAAATGTAAATCAATTACTCAGCACACATTTTGAATTAGATATTAATACTATGGGATTGATTTACTCCATCATTTCTATACTTAATTCCAAACCTTTCTGGGATGAAAACACATCCAATAAGAATATCATTCTCACCCAGTAAAGTTTGGGTTTCCATCCTGATTCACTGTTTTTAATTCAGGCAGAGAGACGTAAGTCTGGTCTTTATTCATACTTGTGACCCTGATGAGAAATACCAGTTGCTGTTAATATCCTGATGATTGCTTGACCAGTGCTTCTTAATCTTTAGTGTGCACACGAATGAGCACAAGTCTCGCCTTGGTGTCTTGTTAAAATAAAGGTTTGGATTTGGTTGTGAGTTCTCACAACCCCACCCAGACTTACCAGATCCAAACCATAATTTTAACAAGACTCCCGGGTGAGTCTTGTGCACATTTGTGTGCACATTAATGATTGTACCCAGCTCCCAGGTAATACTTGTGTTGCTGGGGCAGCAGCCACACTTGAGTGAGTAGTGATGCCTTAGATTCAAGTGCCATTTTACTTCGTTCTTCCATCTACTCATAGATGACTTTGTCCCCCATTGAGGTAGTTCACTTCCTTCACAGTTTGATTGGTTTTGCATTTCTTTGACTCTCTTAAGGCATTCAAATGTCATTTCCATTAGACTCTGCAGACTTTTCCAGGCTTTGTGTCACTGTGGTCAGACAACTGACCACTTTAATGAAGATTAAAATTACTCATTTATAGTGAAAGAATAGATTGTTTTGAAATAAATGCGTAGAAATATTTTGCTAGAAAAAAAAGTAGAAAGGACAAGTTTACCAGACTAACAGTTTGAACTCTGTTGAATGAACACGAGGTTTTATAAATGTAGGATGCAACATTTTAAAAAGTTGGTTCCTGTATCTAAATGAATTTTTAAACTGTCTCTAGATACTTTGTATTGATCAAACATACTAATACAGATGCAAGTTTTTTTTTGTTGTTGTTGTTTGTTTTTTATTTTAACATAATGCTGTGCCTCCCTCCCTGTCAATCCTTATTGTCAGAAAATACAGCTTGCTGGATGATTTTTTCCATCAAATATTTGAGAAGCAAGGGACCTCATAGAATATGTGTGCCTTTTGGTTGAACTAGCTTATTCCAAGCCAAGTTTCTCACTAACATTTCTTTATTCAATAAAAGTAGACAATTTAAATGTTAGAAAGGAAAACGTGTGTGTGTGTGTCTGTGTCTGTGTGTGTGTGTGTGTGTGTGTATTTTTTTCCTTCTTTGAATGTTTTTGATGTTGATGGCCTGGAAGCAAGCAGTGGACATTGAGCCTCTGCTCCTTTTCATTTTGAAGCCCTTCGTCACTCTACGATCTTACAAAAGGCCTGAATAAAACATCTCATTTACTTGCCTGGCCCTATAGGCAGTTAAGTTCACTACCTTACTAGAAATGGGTCCGCTCATACAGTGTTCATAGGAATGTACCTGTTTACAGCCTGTGCAGGTATTTTGACCCAGCAGTTCTGGAAATCTGTCCAAATAGTTAATTGGACAGGTATGCAATTTTGTTCAAGAATGTTCTTTGTGGCATTGTTCATAACTGCAAGATATTAGAAACCAACTAAATATCCATCCATATGTAACCACCCAATGGCTTCTCCATGTCTGCTGCCTAGCAGAGCCAATTTATCAAGACAAGGGAATTGCAATAGAGAAAGAGTTTAATTTATTCAGAGCCACCTGTGCAAGGGCCAGAGTTTTATTATTACTCAAATCAGTCTCCCTGAAAACTCAGGGACTGGGGATTTTAAGGTTAATTTGGTGGGTAGAAGGTTGGAAAGTGGGGAGTGCTGATTGGTCCAGTCAGAGATGAAATCATAAGTTGCTGAAGCTGTCCTCTTGCACTGAGTCAGTTCCTGGGTGGAGGCCACAAGACCAAATGAGCCAGCTTATGTATCTGCGTGGTGCCAGTTGATCCCTCTAGTACAGGTTCTGCAAAATATCTCAAGCAGTGATCTTAGGTTTCACAATAGTGATGTTGTCACCGGGAGCAATTTGGGGAGGTTGAGTAATCTTGTAATTTCCAGCTCCATGATTCCTAAACCATAATTTCTAATCTTATGGCTAATTTATGAGTCCTGCAAAGACAGTCTAGTCCTCAGGCAGAAAGGGAGTTTGTTTTGGGAAAGGGCTATTATCATCTTTGTTTCAAAGTTAAACTACAAACTATTTCCTCCCAAAGTTAGTTCAGCCTATGCCCAGCAATGAACAAGAACAGTTTGGAGGTTGTAAACAAGATGGAGTCAGTTAGGTCAGACCTCTTTCACTGTAATAATTGTCTCAGTTATAATTTGTGCAAAGGTGGTTTCAGGTATGGATCATTCATACAGTTGGAATACTTTGCAGTCATTACAAATCTGTATTGATCATCATGGAAAAGAGCTATGTCATGTATTTTTATTTTTTAAAATTTTTAAATTTTTAATATTTTTGTAGAGGTGGGTGTCTCACTATATTGCCCAGGCTGGTCTCCAACCCCTGGGTTCAAGCCATCCTCCCACCTTAGTCTCCCAAAGTGTTAGGATTACAGGTGTGAGCCACCACGCCTTGCCTTGATGTATTTTTAAAAGAATAAAGCATGCTACAAAGAATTAGTTATGGTGAAACTCTGTTATTGCAAATAAAATTAATGTTTTAAAAATTATCAAACAAGGTAGACTCATGATTCATACAGATGTAAAATGAACACATGTTGAAGATTTTTATTTAACTCATTATTAATGAGGGAACTGGTAAGATGTTAAAACAGTTCAAAGGAGAATCCAAAGAATGAACAAACACATTTAAGGATCAGGAATATTTAAATGAATTCACAAATGATTGCAAAAACGGCTTCTTCCACAGTGGGAAAGGGACTCAATTGTACCTCCACCTTATAGAATTTATTTGCTTGTCCATAGACAAGTATTATTTTGCATTGTTGTCAGTTATTTAAAACTTACAGAGTTGCAACATAGTTCAAAGGCAATGCAAGGCACAGATCCCCCCTACAGTCAGAATCAGATCACTTGGAAAGATAGGTTCTCAAGTGGAGAGCCTAAACAATGCATAGTTTTCTCTTAAATCACATATTTTCCCTTCATATATGTTTAAAAGTGTGGAATGAACAGAAAAAAATGACAAGTTGTTTTCTACAGATGGTAAGATTTTGTGTTATTATTTCTATCTTTTCTATTTTTCTGTACTTTCACAGCATTTCTAAAAGAACATATAATTTTTTATAATCGGGGGAAAAATAAACTTCTATATTGAAAAACATTTACAAATCACCTTCTCATGTTTTTAGTAAATCCTTCAACAACGAAAACAATAAAGGAAATTGCTACGTATCTGCTGCCTATAGGGTATTGTGACTAATAGGATGAGAATAGGGGCCAGAGAATGTGGGCAGTCAACATCAGCTGTGCTAACCTGCTATTTCTGGTGGGTCCTCCAATTGATTGCTTGGTGTTCAGGCCTAAATTATTCCCACTTATAAGAGATACGATGAAACTGAAGTGCATTAGCACGTCAGAGGTGCTTTTGGCTTTAACGCTCAATAAATGAAGTGCCAGAAAGTTGCTAATATTTTCTGTACCTTCTTAAGATGAGTCTGGAAAAAGCCTGTTTACTAATGAGCAGTTCCTGGGTGGGAGAAGGGAGAAGGACAGTGTCTGTGCATGGTCTGTCAGAAGGGAAGATGCTTCCCATAACTGTGTATGATGACAGTTACTAATGAATAGATGTTTCAGAGTTCACGCTACCTTCCTCTAGTTAATGTTCTTATTTATAGAACTGATTTGAAAATTAAACAGAGCTGTTTCTTTCTTCAATTTTATAGTTGTAAAGAGATAATAAACATACTGATGGCTTGTATTATTCCAGAATTGTTTGCCTAGGTATCAGTTATTGCCTAGAGATTTGTTGTCTTTCTCTCCTCTGGGTGTTTTTTCTTTTCTTTTTTTTTTTTTTTTTTTTAACTTCTCATGGCATTGTATTTCTGATATAATCCTCATTTCCTCACATCTTGCCAAACTGCAGTTCCTTTTGGATGCCAGATTTTTCTTGTAATCTTCATCCTGACTGATGAGAGACTTACAGAGCAGTTGGTGCACACATGCAATATAGCTATGAATCTTACTGACAATGTACATGGACTATTTTGGATAATCCTAGAGGCTTATGTTTATAGCTTGTTGTATCAAAATGATTAAGATAGCATCAATAATTAAACAACAGTCTCTTGCTCTTCTTTAGCTCAGAGCTGTTGTGCATATTGATGTCAAAATATTCTTGTTGAATGAATGAACTGAACTATGTTTATTTGTAGGAAACTATGTGTCACTTTTATGGAGTACTGGTGTGAGTGGTTATGTAAGCATTCTGCCCTCAGAAGGAATAACATCATCTATAAAAAACATTCGGGGTGCTCATATCCACGTTTTATTTGAAGGTTTAGTTCTAAGAATATTCATCTCCAACAATGCTGGGTATCCTTCCCACTATGCCCAGGGCACTGATCTTTAGGGGAAGACTGGCCATGGGAGAAAGGAATTAGGAGGCAAATTTTGTTTTTGATGCCTATACTAAATTAATTTGTGTCATCCCAAACTCCATGTTCACCTAGTACCTGTGAATGTAACCTTACTAGGAAATAGGGTTTTGTGGATGTAATCAAGTTAAGATGAGGTCATACTGGATTAAGATAGACCCTAAATCAATGTCTGATGTTCTAATAAGAAGGCTAAGTGAAGACACAGGCACAGAGACACAGAGAGAAGGATGCCATGTAACAACAGAGACTGCGATACAAGTGATGCAACTCCAAGAAAAGGAATGCCAAGGATTTCTGGCAACCACCAGAAGCTATTAATAGGAAGAGGCAAGGAAGCATTATTGATCTAGGATTCTTCTCTAGAACGTTCAGAGGAAGCATGGCCCTGCTGACACCTTGGTTTCAGACTTCTGGCTTCCAGACTGTGAGAGAATAAATTTCTGTCATTTTAAGTCACTTAGTTTGGGGTAATTTGTTATGGAATCCATGGGAAATTAATGCCATGTCTCCCACTTGATGTTCCCCTTTCTTCCTTAGTGTTTTTCATTCTCCCGGTATCCTGTGCCCTTATCTTATAGCTTTATTCATGTGCTAGTCAAGATTGAGTGAAGTAAGAAGAAAACACTCTAGATCAATTCAACAGGAAAGGATAGAATATAGGGAATTACCTGCTTACACACTGTTTGGGAAATTTTTTTTTTTTTTTTGACAAATCTTATTTTATTCAGATAGCAGTCTGATCACACATGGTCCAACAACACTCAAATAATAAATCAAATATAACCAGATGTTAAAGATTGGTCTTCAAACATCATAGCCAATGATGCCACGCTTGCCTATGATCTCTCCGACATAAAACCACACCAACACCTCAGTGGCCACCAAACCATTCAGCACAGCTTCCTTAACTGTGAGCTGTTTGAAGCTACCAGTCTGAGCACTATTGACTATTTTTTTCAGGCTCTGAATAGCTCTAGGGATCTCAGCAGGGGTGGGAGGAACCAGCTCAACCTTGGCGTAGTACCAAAATGTGGCTAATGGAGGCTTCGAGTAAGTCACAGCAGCGTCCACCAGAGCCGGGGTCTTCTCCACAAGGTTACGGACAAATTGGGCCATGGTTCTGGGATGCAAAGTCCGTCGCCTGGAACCACTGTTGGGGAAATTTGACAGGCAAAGTCAAGGATACATTTTTTGGTATCAAGAACTCAGAAAGTGCAGTGAAGGCAAGAAACGACTACTTAGCAACCTAGAACACTTTATGGGGTCATTCTCAGGAAGATGCTTGGAAGACACCAACAAAGAACCACATATATGTTAATGCCCACACATCCAACTCCAGCTGCTGCCAGTGAATAATGTCTTCTCTTTCTCTTCCCCTACCAGGTTTCTGTCAATGACGGTCCTTGGCAGAATATGAATACAAACCCTACTGCTAGAGAGAGCTAGGAAATGTTTCCAGACTTTCAACCCTAGTGATACTGGGGAGAGTTTTGAAGGGCAAGGACAGAGCTGAATATAAGAGATGCTATCCTGCTTACTCAACTTAATTCCTTTCCCTCAAAACAAAAACAAAGGCACTTGCTTCTCAGAAGGATTCTGTTAATCTATTTATTTACACCAAGGTATTATGGCCCAACAATATCTTTAAATGCGTTTTTTCCCCCCAGGACAATTTGTACTTTCACAAGAACAAAGATTTAATTTAAAGAAGTGAATCCATCTAATTGATAATTGGTTGGAACAGGGACTCACTGACAACATTGTTTCCTGAGGGGTCCTCAGAGATACAAAGACATTTTAGACCGAAATCTACTCTTCAGGATTTTAATCTATTTGGCCTTTGCTTTGTATGTGCAAAGATACTTGGTTTTGTTGATCTTTTGTTTTTATACAAAAACATAAATGAGAGATTTCATTCTGGTTAAATGAGGCATATTCTTCTCAATTCTCTGTCACTAGTGGTTTTCAATGGAGCAGTTTGGATTCCCACATTGTGCTCTCAGGGGACGTTTTGTAATGTCTGGAGACATACTTGGTTGTCACAACTGAGGTTGGGGGAGTACTACTGGCTTAGTGCGTGTTGAGGTCAGGGATGCTTCTCTACATCGTGCAATGCACAGGGCAGCCCCCACAACAAAGAATTACCCAGCCCAAAATGTCAATAGTGCCACAGTTAAGAAATTCTACTCTTTTGCTATATGTGATTGGAGCGAAAAGGTGAGGTAGATAGAGTCTCTGTCTTGATTCTAGGCTGTGGTGGGTCTGCCTGCCCTCAGGTACCCTTGGATACTGTTTCCGCCCTTTGATGCTGCTGCCTTAACTTCTTCGCGGTCCTCTGAGGTACCCTGCCGAAAAGTGAGGCCAGAACTCTCCCCTGGCTTCCCAATTCAGAACCAAGGTACGGGCACTGCATGCCCTCCCTTTTAACAACTCTTTGGGTTTGTTCCATTCTGAGATCCCTTTGATTTTCGAAGCCTCCTTCCCACATCCTGAGAGCAACCTGTCTGTCAGCTTCTTCTCTGTAGCTCCTTTTCCAGAGTCTCATCTCCTGCCTAGAAAGCCTTTTCCCTTTTCTTCCTTTCATCACTGTCTTCTTCACCCCTGCCCCTTGCCAAATTGCTCTGTATCTTGACATTTTAAACATTCTCATCTTCCTCTACATCATCTGCCTATATTCACTGGAGAAAAGCTGATGGCATAAGGAATCTGATATTCTCCCCCAGATCCCTCCCCTGATCGTTTATAGACACTTGCCATCCCTCCATTCCCGGAATGCTTATCTTGAATTTACATCTGTTGTAAATTGCCCCATTCATGAATTAGGCTAATGATTGTCTTCCTTTGTTCAATTGCTTCATGCCAAAGGAGTCACCTCTCTGGGTTCCCACAGGCTGTAAATTTTAGAGGGCAAAAAGCAAGGTCCCAGTAATGCTCTTCAACCAACCTGGACACAAAATCAGAGCTAATCAAATGCTAAAAAAAGGCTTTTTAATGATGAAGGGGATGATAACCCAAGCTGGAAGGGACTTTTGAAGCCCATGAAGCCTGTTCCCAGTGCACCTAGGCAGACTAAATCATCCAAGATAGATGAGGATTTATCCAATTTTCAATGATTTCCAGAGAGAGAAATTTCACAACCTGTTCCAGCTATTAACTACCCTGTTATGAAATGCTTTCTCTAACCTAAATCGACTGTCTCTTAAGGACTCAACATTGTATAAAAATATATACTAATAAATTTTGAAATATGAGTTAAGATTTTCTTTATATACAGTAAATTTATATAGTACCATTTCCCTTCAAGGTAAGAGGATTCTTATTTTTATCTGAAGAAATTGCTAAGCCAGGACTTTTGGCAAGGGGATTGGAATTGAGGACAAATGAGTAGCTTGAAAACACGATAGATTGTATGAAGTAAGAAAAATAGTTTAATTCTTTCTGTATACTCTTGGAGTGTTATTGCACAGCTTACTTAGAATGCCAAAAGCTCTTTTAAGATGACTTATGTATTGGGGTGTTTATTTCTTTAAGGGAATCATGTCTCCCTCTATATTAAAATGGTGCATTGTATTGTTTCCTTTATAACTTCCTACAGGGAAGCTGTTAAATTATGCAACTTTACAGGACAGTTCTGTCTACCTCAGCATTACCCCTTTCGTTGCAGGAATGAATTTTCAAGATTTGTGTAACGTATTCAGCAAATAAGGATTGAACCTCTTTGGTGTGTGCAGGCACCATGTGGGCTAATTATAGATTCAAAGAAGAAGACTCTGTCTTGAACCTGCAAGGGGCTCTGGAGTTGAGAAGGGAATTTAGACATGTAAATAAGGAAGTCCCAGAAAGGGCTATAGGCTCTGTGATAGCAGCCTGTGAAAGATACAATGGGAAACATTTGGTACATAACTTTCTAATAAGTGTGTTTTTCTGCCTTCTTAAAGAACACGTGACTTTGAACCAAGATAAACCTAGTGATAAATCTGTTCTTTATCACTGTGTGATCTTTCTGAGTCTCAGAATCTAACCTTGCAAATAGAAAGAAATCACATCTGCCTTCAAGTTTATTATGGTGATTAAACTAAATTGAATTAAATTCAATAATGTGGTTTAAAAACACTAAGCAAAGGGCCTAGTATTAGGTAGGTACTTAATAAATGTTGTTTTTGTCTTATCTCTTTGATGATTCAAAGATATCAAACCCACCTTTCCAAACTTCCTTGCAGCTAGCAATGGGGCATATGGGCAATCAGACATACTAACACCTGTCCTTGAATTAGTAGCTCATGGTATGGAGAAGCAGGGACTACCCAGAACCCATTTTGATGATGAGCCACATTGGTAGCAGTCACCACGCCTAGTCTTAGAGGTCTCAGATGCAGCAGTTCTAACAGAGGCAGTTCCAGTTCAGCACTGGTGGTATCTGTGGTACAAGTTTCAGTGTCTGTCCTCAGTGGTAGCACCTGTGATATCCTTACTATCCTGATCTGTGATGTGATTTTAAATGTTGACTCTGGGTGCATTGACTACAACCCTGATTCTTATGATGTTTATGAACAACCAACTATCCTTATTTAATCCCTTTTGAGCTTGTATTATTCACATTCTGTTTGTTTTGCTCACAACTAGAACTTTTGACTGATAAAAATATTGTTATAAATATCATAATCTTGCTTTGTTATACAGTAATGTTTTATATGCTATCAAAGAAGGAAAGACTGTTGTTTCCTTCCATATGAAACAGACTCTTATAATGATCCCTTTTCAATTGTTTTGCATTTTTTTGTTGTTTTTTAAACCTTTCTACATCTTCCTTTACTGTCACATGTCATTTCTCATTAGAAAAATTACAGCATACCAGAGTTTCTTTTTCTTGATGCTATGTCTACATGACAGGGAGAGAGCTATACCTCATAGGATTGCCAAAACCTATAATGCCATATGCAGAGAGAAAACAATTCAGACTTTCTGTTTTTGGCAAGAAAAAAATGCCTCACAATTTTTTATTAATATTCTATTTTAAAACCTGTTAAGCCCCAAAGCTCTTTTCTTTAGATAGAAATTTCTCAATATTTTAACTAAAGCTGTGAAATAGAAAAAGGGAGAACTCTTTTAATTTTTTAAAAAGAAACATTCAGTCAAAAACAAATCTCTAAGGTTCTCATTCCAATATTGGCAGCATAGCTTCCATTGTGCTAACTATTGGACTATTTTGCTGATAATAACTAAATTAAAAATTATAAACTATAAAAATAGTTGTTTGAAAGCTACTTGGAAAGTAGTAAAAGCAAGCCAGAACTACAGGGGATATGGTTCTTGAAAGAAGAGCGCATTAGGCAATATCCACACTTAACTGGTTTTTCTGCTGAGGGTGCTTCCCAGTTTGTTGTGGCACACTAAGATAGAGCTCAAGCAGAAGGTGGCATTCTTATTAAGTGAAGAAGTCAGATGTTAGAGTTCAGGGCTACCAAAAACTCCTGGAAATCGAGAGGGGAAATCCTGGAAATGGAGAATCCTAAAATCTGCATAAAAATCCCTAGTTGACTCCTGAACTATGCATGTACAGGTATGATTTCAAGGAACACAAAAGGAAGCAGTAGTTGGAAAGTTAACGATCTGAGCAGAGGTGATACCAGCTTCCTGGTTCTAGGAAGACAGACATTGGAGTTCACATCCTACCAAGTTATAAATATTTGGCAAACAATTCAAGATTTTCTCTGGAGCCCAAAGTAGCTATGCATTAGAAGCAGGGACCATGTCCCAGGAATGATAACTATATCCTTGAAATAATGGCAAAACTAAAATTGACCCACTGTAAGAAAACCTGAAAAACAAGCCTCCACAAAATTAAGGTGACCCACTTGTAATATAATGGTCTGACATGACAAAATTAAACACTCTTTAGAGGAACAGAGCAGAATTCAGATTCTATACAACATATTATCAATAATGTCCAGCATATAATCATAAATTGCTAGACATGCAACAGGCAGGCAAATATAACCTATGATCAAGGAGAAAATCAAGACCTTGTCTCCAAAAAAAAAGGAAAAAAAAAGGTCAATAGCTGAAGACCACATGTCATCCAGATTTTGGTATTAGCAGATAAAGACTACTATAATGTGTTTGAAGGTTTCTAGGAAAAAAATGAATATAGTGGGTGAAAATATGGGGAATAAGGAGAGAGAGAAGAAACCACTGCATCCTGAAAAAAAAATCCCAAATAGAAATCCTACAACAGAAAAATAAAGATTATATCTTTGGTATCCTATTCACTTTTGTGTCCTTTCCGATGCCTTTATGCCGATTAGAATTGTTTTTGCATAACTGATTGTTAATTACTGTTAAAAGGTAAATTTATTTAAATCCATAAACTTGGACTTCCTCCTTTAAATCATATAAAAATAGGCATATAATACTTTACTATACTATAATAAAATGTTTACAGTAAATTAAAGTAGTAATGAACCTTAGTAATTTTTGAATATATTTGAACAAATTATTTCAGTTAAGCTATTCTGCTCTCCAATTAAATACAATCATGCATTACATTTACTATCTATATCTAAAATGTAAAGAGTAAAATTATGGAATAATTCAATTTGAGGCATATTTGGCAAAATTATGAATCAATTGCAAGAAACTACAACAACAATTATAAATTATTCTGGTAGGGTGGTTTTCCCTATTTAGAATCAGCTAACTGAAATAAGCTAGCTTTCAGTAAGGTGATTAATTTGTTTATTTTAATTATTGAACATAAAAACTGTTTGTGAGATTAACGATCACATTACCCAACATAATTAACCTGTAATGGAATTTTGTCTTCTTAAATTGCTAAAGTATCATTTTTTACAGTCCTCTTATAAATTAGTCCTGTCTTGAATCAATATGTAAATTAAGTATTGTTAATCATAAAATATTTGTTAAGTAGCTACAATATAGTACAAGTGGTTTTAATTTGGTTCTCATAAAACTAAAAGCAGATATTCCTACATTTTTATATTTTATAGAATAGTAAGATATTTAAAGTATGTTTTTGAGATTAACACTAATTTGTTTGTCAATTTTATGTTGCATATTTGAAAGAACAGAACCAAAAACCAGTATATGTACTATCTTTACTTCAAAAAAGAAATGACTTTACAGAATCAAAAATTAATTTAGGTAACCACAATATCAAGAGAAACTGGAATCCTCTATGAGCAAGCACTGTAGATATTTAAAGCCACATCTATTTATATATACATTACATAGACTTCTCTTTTTTCACTGCAAAGTGTTGGACACCTCCTTGCTGAAATCTACAGATTATCGTTTAAAAGCCCTGCAGTAGTATGTGAAGGGCTTCAGTGCAGCAGATGGGCTTGGTTCATGGGAGTGGTTGGGTCCTGTGTGTCTCTTTAAAGTATTGGGATACATTTATCTATCAGTACACATTAGTACTTTTCTGGGAAGAAGGTTCCTAACTTTCACATAGTTATCAATTGTGTTCTTAATTCCAACGATGAGAATCTTTGCTAATAGCCCTTTTCGTTACGGCAATAGTGTATCTGTTCCATTTTCTCATTGATCCCAACTTTTAATAATTGACAAGAGAACCCAGTTTAAAGCGATATTCATTTGGTCATTTCTTAGAATCATTTCACTTACAAGAAATGAAGTGAGCCTTCTCAGTATCAGATATTTCTATTGTAAAATATGAAAGCCATTGCCGTTTTTCATAGGCTCCAATGAAGTGACAGTTGCTTGGTTTTCTTTCTGTGGTAGTACGTTTGTGAATAAGTATTTGCCCTGTGACTTTGTGTATACCCTACTTCACTCAAGAAAAAGATTGAAAATTGTTCCTAAATCCATGCACAAAACAATAAGACAATATGTAAAGTAAGTAATAAAAGTAAGTCAACAAGAATTGCAGACCAAAAAGAAAGGTGATCTGAAGCCAAGTGTTAATACATCAAACGTGTCTCAAGCTACTTCTGCATGATACACAGTTCAGAATTGGAACCAATCTTCCTAGTAGTCAGTACAAAGGGAAAAATTAGTTGAATTAGAGTGGGAAAGAACACAGGTCTGACAAACTAGTTAGAGCCAGCAGAAGCCAGCTTGAATAAGCACAGGCCCATGTGGCCCAGCACAAGCCAATATGAACCAATTAGAAGCCGCCTGAGTCACACATCTTCCCTTAGATGGTGGTGTGGTTCTGCCTTCCTTTTCCTGGGAACCTGCTTTCAGCAGCATCTCCCCTGAAGAGGAGGATGAGATGTGGACTTAGAGGGGCTGGCCAGACAGAACGGATGAACAAGGGTGTCATCATCTTCTACAAAAGACAAAGTGGGAGTAGCTTCTTAACTTACATTTGAAAGTAGCTTGGCGGTGCTCCCAGTGAGTGAGTCTGATGTTCCAGAGACTCCACATGCAGTCATCATGTGTTAATACTGGAAACTGACCTGCCTTCCCCACCGACAACACACGCTAAAAAAGGGGAAAAGAAAACCAGACAACCTGCAGTTTGAATTTAGATGTATGAGACAAAGTGACAGCCTTAACATTCGCCAAATTTAAAGAGGCAACATTGAATGGTAAGTTATATTTTAAAATATCAAACACCGAAATGTTAAACTTTCAGAAATATGAAGGTTTTAAAATGTCAAAACTAGGCATTTTTAAAAAATCCTGCAGATCTAATTTCAAAGTGACAAAATTAAATAGAATGTCTCTCTGAAAGGTACTTTTGTTAAAATGAAACACTGAATTCAGTGGGTGATTGTCCATTGCTCTGGCATTTATTTTACGTTCTTAGTAAAAACTCAGGAGACAACAACTCCATGTAATATGACAGAGTTGGACTGACTGGCGTTTTTGCACTTCTCACTAATGGGATTGAATCCATCAAGACTTGGATAGTGGTGGTTGCTTGAACCTCTCAATACCTGAATTTTCCTTGATAAGCAACTCCATGCGGGGCTCTGGCAAGAAATGGTGGTATGTAAGGTTGGGCAAAGCAGCTTGCATCTTCTCCAGACTTGGATGTGTCTCCTGATTCCCCGGATTTAGTTGCCAAATTCTCCCCTCCCTTTTACTCCTCTTGGCTTATAGATCTGTTTACTAGCCAATCAGCTGTTTGATGTCTGAGGGAAACCTCTGCAGATGGAAAGCATTCTTTAGAATAAGTTGGCTTCTATCTGCATGTTTAGTTTAGTAGAGTTATCTTTGCAAAAATCCTAGTTTTTCATGTGTTTTGAAGTTCAGTATGGAAATCTTATTATTCTATTTTTAAGTCCAGTAAAATAAGTACAATTACTTTCATGTTTTCTTTGACTAATATTTAATTAATTCAAGTCAAACAAATTCTACTTAAATAATCATACCCATTTTCAAAGGTAGTTAAACACCTTTAAATATTTTATACCACAATTATGCGTTTAATATAGTATATTTTCCTTTGAAGTGCTTCCAGTGACCTGATAGGGCAACTCAATATGCAAACAATCAAAGCTTTCCAAGCATTTAAAAGTACTCTTATAAATACGATAAACTTACAAACCAAGTAAGCTTTTAAAAATGTTCCAGTTATATTTAAAAATACAATTTTCTTATTCCTTTCAGCTTAAAATGGCAAAACTAATATATAGTTTCTTAAATCACTTGTATAACATATATTCATAAAATTAACTCAAAAGTACTAATTCTGTAAGTTGATGTTATTTCAATTGTAGGCTTAATTCTAAACATTCTGGGTGTTAAGATGTTTATTACTGTGGCGGAAACTTCCAGTTCCTCCCCAAAGCCATCCTTCCCTTCCTGTATAATAGGCACTGGCAGACTTTTACTGTAAAAGGCCAAACAGTAAATATTTTAGGCTTTGCGAGTCACATATACTCTCTGTTGCATATTTGTCCTTTTAAAAAAAAAATTTTAAATGTAAAAAAAAAAAAAAAAGTGACCCTCTAGCCATACAAAAAGGATCAGTGGGCTGATTTTGGCCTGTCAATTGTAATTTTTTGACCCCTGTTCTAGAATTTTAAAATCATTCGAATTTTTTTTAAATTTTAGCTGGGCACATTTCCCAGACTCTCTTGTAGGTAGGTGGCCATATGACTAATTTCTGTCCTCTTTGCCTCCGAATCCAATGCAGACCTAATGGTGCAGCATCTTGGCTTTGTAGTTAGGAACAGCACCATGGGGATGGCAGAGCAACAAGCTATAAGGAGACTGGGCTCCAGGGCACTGCAGGGCTTCATGCCTCTCTGAGAACTGAGCAATGTGGACAACCAGCCTAGACTTCTAGGTGAGACAAGAATACATTTCTAACTTGTTCGAATTCCTGTAACCTGCAGCCAAATCTGTATAACTAATCTACTTTCTTAGGGGACAGATTTCAAACCTCAGGGGAACGCAAGTTAATGAGTCAAAAATTCATGCCCACCATATGGCTGTCAATGCTTTGATAATTGCTTTCAGCTTCTCTTTATTTTTGTGATGAAATCCTACACCTTTCACCCAGGCCTAAAGAAGTTCTAATGCTGTTCCATTGAATTTTTAAATTCTCTTCATAATTTGGTAGAAAGCCCAATGACATTGTTTTTGGTGCCTTGTTTTGCGTGTCAGTTCTTTGGTTGGTTTCTCCTGAGAAGTGTGGGCTGTTTGTGGGTAAGAACAAAGGACCCTTGATTTCTTTTATGTGAATTGTAGCCCCAAAGCATAAAGAACTCTGAGACTCCGCTCCTAAGGCTCTGGATCAAGTCTCCTTCATTAACTTCTTTCTGAGACCCAGTTCCCATCAGGTCCTGGGACAGCCATGCATTGCTATAGCTACATTTCTTCTTTGCCCCTGTGTTTCTGAGCCTGTTTTGATAACATGCTCTGACTTCTCGGGTTCTAGAGCTCTGGCTTATGTTTGCCAGTCTTCTTCCAGAATTGAATATACCCCCAAATCTCTGTTTCATGATAAGGTCCCCTTAAAGATGAAGTGCTTGACACATAGTAGAGATTTAATAAAAGCAAATTAGCTTGTCATTAATGCTTTGGAAACTAGAATAAAGCCATAACTTTAGGTGACACTTCTTACTGGCCTTAAAATTTACATTATACAATATAAATGTATTCTGCCAGATTAAATCGGTCTCTTTGCACATCAAAGTTGAAGTATGGGTGGAAAACATCTAAAATTTATGGAAAGTATTTTGTTATGAAGAAGCTGAGACATACTTTCCCCAAAAGCAGCATTGATATCCTGAGAGCGCTTTACTTGAGTGGCTCAATTTTTGTTTGTAGGTCCCTAATGACTGATGGACATTTAACCATTTTTGCCTAATGTATGTTTTTCAGGCGAGGTTCTTTCTGGATGAGAAGTAACCTACTGAATTTCTTGAAAAATATCTTGCATCTCAATGTTAAGAGTGTGGATTTTATGTATTTAGAGAAGCTTTCATATACTGTCTTTTACATGCAGTCTTTGGATGTTTTCTTTACTTTGATCTATGTAAATGAGAAAGGATAAAAATATATGGTTTAACCAAATTCTGTTGAGGTGACTTCTTGATTATTTGTGAAGCTGGAAATGTTGAAGTGTTTCATCTATTCTTAAAACTCTGTCTTACTATTAGGTATATATTGAAGACTGCATTTCTCTTGGCACATTTATTTTACTTAACTTTGGGTCACATCTTTTCTAAATTTAGTTGAAAGTGGAGTTTGAAGTATTTCTTAAGTATCTGCATCTATTTTATTTAGGAATATTGAAATTTAAGGGAATATTATAACACATTTAAATTTTCCAATGATGTCATGTTATATGAACTTAATAATTTATTAGTTTGTCATCAAGTTAGAAGTTAATTAAAGATCAAAGTTCTTTAACAACATGAATCATTGAAGCTTTTTCTCTGAATTTTTTTTTCTTGGTGACTGGTGTTGTTGAAGTAGTTCATTCTTGATTACTGGCCTTTATAAATACCAACTAAACTTGCTTACAAATTGCAAGCGTAATGACATAAGATATTCTCTTGCCATTGAATAAGCATAATCTTCTCCTCTTAAAATTTTCTCACTTAGCTTTACCAGAACCCAAGTTTCCAGACTATGGAGAGTTGGTACTTCTTTTGTCATAGAAACTCCATTTATACATTTTTAAAATGTATATTTATATTTACATTATGATGTATACCCTGTTGTAGAGCATCTTAACACTTACCAGTGAGTCATTGCTAAAAGCACAATATCAAATGTATTGTTTGTTTGTAAGAAACCCATGTAAAGAGTGAAAAGAGACCTCAAGGCAAAGAGAAATTTTTGAAAAAAATAGAACTCTGTAACACAAATGACAGAGAATTATTTCTCCACCTTTTAATATTGTGTCATGGTAGATATCTCTCTTAAACTCTTGTTGTTTCCATGAACCGATAGCTGCATGTTTATATGGATGCCATTGGGCTGTATACAGCAACAAACATCTCCTATAATAATGAGGTGATAGAATATTAATTATCCTCAAAAAGTCCTTATAAAAACAATTATATGAGAAAATGCTTAATAGGTCATGTTTTGATTAAAAAATGGATAAATATATAAATCTGTGACTTATATAATTTTGTTACATTTTGTATTTTCAGCCTTCTTTTTATATAGTAATTATATAAATATAATAAAATATGAAACAATTGATAACTATACACAAATCAATATTTTATAGGTAAATATTTTCTCTTCTGATATATATGCATGTATGTATGCATGTATATATGTGTATATTATATCAGAAGGGAAACAATGTAGCACCCTGTTGAGTTGAACAATATAAAATTGTGTTGACATTCAACCTTTTATTAATTCACAAAAATGGTCATTTTCTGTGTAGTGAGTCTGTGTGAGATTTTTCTCAAAGTAGCTATGTTTCCTTTACTTTATGATCCAAGGTTTTTGTGAGAGGCATTTATTTATAACCTTTATTATCAGGAAGAAACCTCCAAGAAAGTTGTTCAATTAAGCCTCAAAGGCAGCCTCTCCTCCTCTCTCTCAGTCTGATCTTGCCATCTTTCCATCCTGGTTGTCTGCAGTAGCCTC
This sequence comes from Piliocolobus tephrosceles, assembly GCF_002776525.5. Classification (NCBI taxonomy): domain Eukaryota; kingdom Metazoa; phylum Chordata; class Mammalia; order Primates; family Cercopithecidae; genus Piliocolobus; species Piliocolobus tephrosceles. Next base: position 11,496,071 of record NC_045456.1, on the reverse strand, counting down.
TTTCCAGGTAACAATGCTAATGTTCTCCCCAAACACATGCAGACTTCTTCTTTACCTCCTGCCCCTTGTGTCCAGCTGGTTGCAGACTCTCTTCTTCCATCATAACTGTCTTCTCTTTCTGTTGTTACTCCTCTAGTTAAACACAATAAAAAAGCAACAATCATTTTAATAGTGATTACTATGTGCCAGCCATTGTTCTAAGCCTTATACATGTTATTTAATCCTCATAGTGACCTAAGAAGTAGATAATATTATTATCCTTCATTTTAAGATGGGTGAGGAAACTGGGGGACAGACAGGCCAAGTGACTTACCTAATACATATCCACAGATCATATGCTTAAGTGGCAAGCCATACTTCTCTCTAGGTACCTTATTTTGCCTCTTGAGTGGTTTCTATCATTTCTAAAATGAGCAGCCACATTTCTGCCTCAAGGCCTAACATCATGGTTCTTCCTTTGCCTAGAATAGGGGCCACCAAACTACATCCTGTGGGCCAAACCTATCCTCCCCCTACTCCCACCTGTTCCTGTAATAGTTTTATTGGAACACAGTCATTCATTTTCATATCATCTGTGGCTACTTTCTTGGTATAACAACAGAGTTGAGTAGTTGTGACCAAGACCATATGGCTTGCAAAGCCTCAGATATTTATTACCTAGCCCTTTAAAGAAGAAGTTTGCCAACTCCTTGCCTAGAATACAGTTTCTGTGTCCAACTATTCCAGTTACTATAGCTGTGTACTCAATTACTCCAAATCTTAGTAGTACAAACAACCATTTATCATGCTCAGGGAATTTATGGGTCAGGAATTCCAAGTGGACATGGCATTTCTTCTCCATGACATCTGGTACCTGGACTGAGAAGACTCAGCTAGCTCAGGACTGGAGCAGCTGGGGCTCTTTAGGCATCGCTTCACTCCCTAGCTCTGGGTGGACTCCCCACATGCTCTTTTCAGCCTAGCAGCATCCAGACTTCTAACATGGGGTCTGGGTTCCCAGTGTACATGTCCCAAGAAAGAGAGTGAAGCAGAAGCTGTTGCATCTTGTTTGACTAGCCCCAGAAATCATGCACCAACTACTTCTGTATTCTCTTGATCAAGGCAATCACAAAGATCTTCCCAGGTTCAAGCTGAAGGAACACAGGCCAACCTATCAATGGAAGGGTGTCAATGTCACATTATAAGAAGAGTATGTGGAATGGAATATCTATTGGTGGAACTATCTTTGGAATATAAAACCCACCATCCATATCCACCCACCTGTCTTTAACTCTAGACATCTTCCTATCTCCCCAGACCGTAACCAGGAACTCACTGTCCTGGGCTAAAAAAATTTTCTGCCATGTTCCACCTCATCTCTGAAACTGTTGCTTATCTTCATATTCTGTTAGTAGAAAACTTCAAACTTTCAATCTAAGCCCTGAGGATTACTCCCAGCCTCAAGCTCTGTTCCTTTTGTGTGTCTTATTGTAAATGTGTTTGTTTGCTTGTTTGTTCTTCTGAGCCAGAGTCAAACCTTAAAATCTGCAAGTGGCTTTCTTTCCTCCCTGTGTCTAAGCAAGGTTTCTGCTCTGCCCTAGGTTTAAAAATCTTAATTACCGCTTTCTGCAGTCTGCAGAAATTATATGTGAAGGGGATACAGGTGGCACCTGGGTCAATGTGAAAAGTGTTTGTGAAAGGAGGGAACCAGGGTACTTGTCTTAAAGCTAGATTTAGTATAATATTTCTCACACAACTAAAAAAGTCAGTAGACATTATTTGAGAATTGCAAGCAGTGGGGTGGATGCGTTTATGTTATCCCCTGGTTCTGTCACCGTCTTTCTTGGTTTTGGACTCTCCTCTTCACCTGGTATAATTTTTGTTGTCTTAGGGAAATAAGCTGCTTCAGGGTAGCTTTAGGATTTATCAAAGGAAAGAGAAGATTGAAAAGAAGGGAAGTAGATCATAATAAACATGATTTGTCTTCAATCCAAGCCTGCCAATAATAGTGGGTAAAAGAAAAAGAATCCTTCCTTAGAAATTTAAATGCATTCATTTCTCTAAAGAACAGTAAAAAAGCAGGAACACATTTTTGATGATTCACCACATAGGTACTTGATAAGCTTGATATTCTTAATTGGCAAACTGGATTTTCATTACAGTTCATCTCAGAAAATAATATTTTGGTTATGTCTTTCCCACTTTTGTAAAATTTTCCACCCAGGTCAGAGGTCAGCCTGCCCTGCTGGCTAAATCCAGCCCTTCATCTGTTTTTGTAAATAAAGCTTTATTGGAATGCAGTCAAGCCCATTCATTTACATGTTGTGCATGATTACTTTAGCACTACCATAAGACTGAGTAGTTGTAAGAGAGATCACATGGTCTGCAAGGGAAACATTGACTATCTGGAATTTTACAGAAAAGTTCACTGACCTAAAGTGTATGTTGCTATTTAAACTAATTTTTAGATTTTTTTTCCATTTAAATATCAGATAATACAGTGAATCACATGGTGAATTTTAGTAGGGATATATTCAACTTTACACTGAATTATGTAGCTAGTCAATATAAAGGTGTCAGGAGAAACCAAGCTACCTCTTAATTTAGGTACCTGTATGATTGGACTTGAGAAATAAACTTTCTAAAAAAGAATTTTGGTCATTAGTGTTCATTAACATCCTTATCTTTTTAATATTTCAAAAGAATTAATAAAAAAATAAGAGATCAAGATAATTTATGAATCTATGAGATGAACCCTTTGGAAGAAAAATCAAGATTAATATCCTATTAATGTATACTGATAATTGATTTAAAAGAAATTTATGAAAAGATTTCCAGTGACTTTAAAAAATGGTTACAGTAGTGAATCTCCTTGGCTATAATAACAAAATATTAGGGATTGCTGAGATCTGCAGGCTGTGACAATAGGAGTCTCAGCATGGGCTTGGGGGTGGTAGGAGTGAGCAATCATTACTTACAACCTACTGTGCAAAGTAGGGGTGAATGTTACTCAAAGAAAGGTAGAAATTTGTCTGGTTAAGGAATACAAAGTTGCCTGAGAATTTAGTTATTGTAGTTTATATCATCCATAATCAAGATTTATAGATCTCTATTGAATTTATTTTTTCTCTACTTCTAGCATAACCCACTCTCTCCCCTAAATGGGATGAGAGGAAATAGATTCACTCTAAAAATAGCAAAATAGTAGAGTTGACTTTAATTAAAGGCTTTCAAGGGTGATAATCATGACTGTCAAAATTTAAAGAAAGTATAAGGAACCTAAGAGATCAACTAGACCAGAGTTTTCAACTCTACTCCAGGTTCTGAAAGTTCTACGGGGCACCCTCAGGGGCCATTGCAGTTGGAGGCCTATGAAATAGTTCAGTGTATGATCCCTCCCTACTTCCAAATGTAACAGCTATGCTTTTGTTTTCTATGACTGCCTTCCATATAATATTTGGTTTATGATGGGTTTTAGTAAAATGTTTTGAAACCATAGGTTCTAGGCCAACTCTTCAAATTTTGCAGATGAGGAAACTGAAGCTACCATAATTTGGAAGACTTAACTTGGGTCATACATTGAATTGCAGTAGAGCTATAATTAGAATCTAAGTCTCCTGTGTCTCAATCAAGAGCTTTTAAAAATGATTTGGGCTGGGCACCGTGGCTCAGGCCTGTAATCCAAACACTTTGGGAGGCCAAGATGGGAGGCTCACTTGATCTCAGGAGTTCAAGACCAGCCTGAGCAACATGATGAAATCTTATCTCTACAAAAAATATAAAAATTAGCTGGGCACGGTGGTATGCACCTGTATTCCAAGTTACTCAGGAGGCTGAGGTGGGAGGATCGCTTAAGCCTGGGAGGCCAAGGCTAGAGTGAGCCATGTTCACTCTTAGTTTGGTGACAAACTAAGACCCTGTCCCCCCCAAAAAAAGACAAAGAAAATATTATATTAAAAAGAATTTAAAATTATATTTAATTATATTATATAATTATATTTAATATATATTATATAAATTATTTAATTATATTAAATATAAAAAATTAATATATAAAGATTATATTAAAAGGAATTATAAATATAATGCCTTAGTCTACTGAGAGAAAAGGGTAAACGCTTGTCTATTTAATGCAATAAGAGTAGGAGTTTAGTATTTGTGAGGTATTTTGACTTTTGTCATCACATTCTACTAATAGTGCTCAAATTTTAGTGTGCATAAGAATTGTCTGGGAAACTATTAATAGTGTTTTAAAAGTCAGCTTCCCAGTTATCCTTTCTAGAAATTCTGATGTGGAATATCTGCATTTTAATCAAACATCCCAGGAGCTTCCATACAATGTTTTATGTACCACACTTAGAAAAATACAGTCATAAAGCCTCATAGTTGTATCAGGAATGCTAGTAGTACAGACATTATAAGATATTCCTTGGTACCATGCCCTCTATTGAGGCAAAATACTACAAAGTAGATACTTTTAATATATAAGGCAAGTTAGGTTAGGCTATGCTGCAGTAACAAAGCAACCCTGTGCTGGGTGCTGTGTCTCACACCTGTAATCCCAGCACTTTGGGAGGCCAAGGTGGGTGGATCACCTGAGGTTGGGAGTTTGAGACCAGCCTGACCAACATGGCAAAACCCTGTCTCTACCAAATTCAAAAGTAGCTGGGCATGGTGGCGCATGCCTATAATCCCAGCTACTCGAGAGGCTGAGGCAGGAGAATTGTTTGAAACTGGGAGGTGGAGGTTGTGGTGAGCGAAGATCGTGCCATTGCACTCCAGCCTGGGCAACAAGAGTGAAACTCCATCTCAAAACAAAACAAAACAAAAAAACAGGAAAACAAAGCAACCCCATTTTTGGCATTCTACAGGGACTGTTCCTGTATCATACTTCTGTCGTTAGAAGCATGTGGTGCCCAAAGTGGCTATGGAAAGGAAAGAGAGCTATAAAGTCATGCTTGATAAACTTACTGAAATAACAAATACAGATAGATGTACAACCATGAGTGTACGACTTAATGAATTTTTACAACTGGGCACATTCTTGTAATCAGCACCCAGATCAAGAAACAGATCACATAAAAACACCTTTTGTGTCCCTTCCCAGTATTTACCCATATCCATCCCCAGTAAGTATAACTACAAAGCAGGATTGATTTAAATTTAGGTTGAGAAGTGGCTTATATTTCTTCCTACCACATTCCATTGGTCAAAACACAGACATAAGAACCCCGATGTAACCGCAAGGGGTACTGAGAAATGTAGTTTTTCTATGTTCCCAGGAAATGAAATGCTGTGGTTAACATATAATATTTTCTTTGTTACAGTTACTAAATTATAACCTAGAATATGATCTCATGGTCCAAATAATGATACTTTCTATGCTTTTCTATGGCATGGCAGATTAAATAAAAATTTGCATACTTTCTAACTTAATCTTTTTCTGTAGAAATTTATTCCCCAAAAACTATGTATTTATATTGTTGATTACTGGAATATTATTATATGGACTTGTAGATGGCAGATAATTTAGAGCAAGATGGAAGGCAATGTGAACCTCTAGGGACAATTCATTTCTCAAATATGCCCTGAGCAGCATATCAATTTCATGGGAATAAGCATTAATTCCCATAGGTTCTGGGTTCCTGAAAAAGTCCACGTATGCCCTAGATGTACCTTCCTTCAAATCACAAGACTAATTTCTCCAGTTTACTGTCTTTCTTAACTATGGCCCTTTGACGTTTGAGATTGGTACTTGTCTTTCTAATTTTTGCAAAACACTTAAGTTTACTCATTAAACACTTCTCTGTTGATACTCCGTTGGAAGCAAGACTATATATTTACATATGCTTCTGACTTTAAGGCTGTTACCATCATCTTTACTCAATTCAGTGATTAAACAACAACCACCACCACCACCACCACCCTTGTTACCTAGCATTAACTAATGCTATACTGCTTAGCAAATATAGAAGGAAATACAAAAATACAGAAAAACTGAAATATATGGTTCTTGTCTACCACGGGCTTACCATTTAGTTGTTCTCAAGATGTAGACAAAGGAAAATACAATGCACAGAACCTTGTCAGATGTAACTCGATATCCATATGAATAAAGTGTTAATGGAATTTGGAAGAGGTGATTACTGTGAGCTGAAACAGAGGAAGGATAGTTAGAGGAAGTTGGACTTGCTGGAATCCTGAATGATGGGTAGACTGTCACATTGGAGTCAACGGATAAGGATGTTCCAAGCACAGGTAGGGAAGGGACATATGCAAAGGCTTCTTGTTAGGAAAGAGCACACCCAATTTGGAGAAAAGTAGATAAACTGGCCTTCATGAAGAGGAAATATGAAATAGGAGCACATTAGGGGGGTTAACTTAGATGTAGCTTCATTTGGTGGACCCTGAATGCTAGGTGGAGGTGCCTGTGCTTAATTATGTAAAAAGGTAGAAATGATATAATAGCTACACCAGGAAATGGTTAAGGGAATTGGGACACATCCACAGGATGGAATATAAAGTGTCATTAAGATGTTTATGAAGATTTTATAATGTAAAGATTAGCTCGTAAGTGAAAATAGAGATATGGACCTATTTATATGGCATAACCACAACAGTATGAAAAAGTATGCTATGAATATAAAACAATGAAAATAAATATATTAAGGCCAGGTGTGGTGACACATGCCTTTAATCCCAATACTTTGGGAGGCAAAAGAGGGATGATTGCTTGAGCTTCGGAGTTCGAGACCAGTCTTGGCAACATAACAAGACTCCCTCTCTATAAAAAATAAAAAAAAAAAAGAAAAGAAATATACTAAAATATTTAAAATCGTGTTCTTAAGATTCATACATTTTGAATAACTGCTTTCTTTTTTCCATTTTCCAGTCCTTCATGATCAGCATACATTGCCTTGTATATTAGAAGTTAAATAATAAAAGTATTTGTTTATTGTGTACAAGGAACTGCATGGACAGAAAAACAAGCAAATACAATTCAGGCTATTTATATGCTAGTGGGAAGAAAACCAGGCATCCCATGAACAGTTAAATAACAATATAGTAATTGAATTATAGCTCTCCAAAATATTTTGACATCTTTTTTGAGATATATTGTTCCATGCCATAAATTTTACCACTTTAAGTGCAGAGTTTGATGAATTTTAGTCAATTTGTATGGCTGTACAATTGTCACGACCATCTAGTTTTAGAATAAGGTTAATCATGTCAAAAAGTTCTAATGTGCTTGCTTGTAGTCAGTATCCACTCCCACACCCAGGTCCAACCAACTATTGATCTGCTTTCTGTCTTTATAAATTTTGTTTTGTCTAGAAATTTCTTATAAGTGGAATAAGATAAATGTAGTCCTTTCTGTTTGGCTTCTTAGTGTATTGTTATTGATGTTCAGTTATGTTGTTTCAACTCTCAGTAGTTTATTCCTTTTTATTGCTTAGTGGTATTCTGTTGTGGAGATGTACCATGTTTTGTTTATCCATTCACCAGATATTGGACATTTGGATTGTTTCCAAGGATTATGAATATTATGAATAAAGTTATTATGTACATGTACATAGAAATCTTTGGGCATACATTTTTATATCTCTTGGGTAAATAACTAGAAATGGAATTGCTGAATCATATAGGAATTATATGTTTAATGTTTTAAGAAACTGACAGAAATACCATTCAACCCAGCAATTCCATCAGTGGGTATATAACCAAAGGAATATAAATTGTTCTACCATAAAGACACATGTACACATATATTCATCACAGCATTATTCACAATAGCAAAGACATGGAATCAATCTGGATGCCCATAAACAGACTGGATAAAGAAAACATGGTACATATGAACCATGGAATACCATGCAGCCACATAAATGAATGAAATCATGTCATTTGCAGCAACATGGATGCAGCTGGAGGCTGTTATCCTAAGCAAATTAATGCAGGAAGAGAAAACCAAATATCTCATGTTCTTGCTTATGAGCAGGAGCTAGACATTGACTACACATGGACACAAATAAGGGAACAGTAGACACCGGGGCCTCCTTGAGGGTAAAGGGTGGGAAGAGAGAGACGATTGAAAAACTATCACATACTATACTCACTACATAGGTGATGAAATAATTTATACACCAAATCCCTGCAACACGCAATTTACCCATGTAACAAACCTATACATGTACCACCTGAACCTAGAATAAAAGTTGAAAGGAAAAAAAAGGAACTGGCAAACTGTTTTCCACAGTGGCTATAACATTTTACATATTCACTGGCGTGTATGAGAGTTCTAGTTTCTCCATATTCTTGAGAACACTTGTTATTATCTGTCTTGATTATAGCCATTCTAGTGGGTATTAAATGGCATTTCATTGTGGTTTAATTTGCATTTCCCGATGACTAACAATGATGAGCATCTTTTCATGTGCTTACTTAACATTCAGGTATCTTCTTTGGTTAAGTGTCTTTTGAAATCTTTTGCTGATTTCTATTTATTTGTTTTGCAGAATACTTTAAAGCATTACATAATTGTATGTAAGGTTTAGTGTCGAGTTTATCAGCCTCAGCACTATTGACATTTTGAACATTCTTGGTTGTAAGGGCTACCCTGCATATTGTAGAATATTTAGCACTATCTCTGGCCTCTATCTAGTAGATGCCAGTAGCACAGCTCCTGTCATGACAACCAAAGATGCCTCTAGATATTTCCAGGTGTCACCTAGGGGACAAAATTGCCCCTAGTTGAGAACCAATGATGTAACAAATTGATATAGATTTGAAAGACTTTAAGAGCAAAGATGTGTAGTAAGAGTAGGATTTAACTTGGATATTTTATTTTATTTTATTTATTTTATTTTTTGAGACAAGGTCTCACTCTGTTGCCCAGGCTGGAGGGCAGTGGCGTGATAATGGCTCACTGTAGCCTCAACCTCCCCAGGCTCAGGTAATCCTCCCATCTGAGCCTCCCGAATAGCTGGGACTATAGTCGCATGCCACCACGCCCAGCTAATTTTTGTATTTTTTGTAGAGACGGGATTTTGCCAAGTTGCCCAGGCTGGATAACTTGGATATTTTAAATGAACAGAATTTAGAAAGGGGGAATTCACATTATGAAGAATTTAGAGGGGGAGTTTCAGATAAAGCATTTTCTTTTTATAATAAGTTTTGCTGCTAAAACAATTTTCCAGTGCTAGAAACTTGAGATGAGAATTAGATGCTGTTTGTCTACCATCCTAACAGCACTATTTTCCTTTCTTGTCTTTATCCACAAGTCTCTCTCAGTAAGCAGAATGGCACATTCTGTGTCTTTCGTGAGACATGAAGATAAGCTCTGATTTTGTGCTCTCAAACCTAATCTTTCAGTGTGCTCCTGTTGGTACAGTATTTATTTTTCTTTGAATTATTTTCCTATAATGAATATATATGAATAATATTACTGGGATAAAGGATTAACTTTTTAAAATGCATTTTTAATATGTGTCACCCCTTAGTTTTCCAAACTTGTGTCAGTTAGGAAATATCCATTTCCAATTTCTACAGGCCCTGTTGTACCAAAGATAGTCTTTGAATAAACCATTTTTCTCTATGTATTGAGAAGTAGGTGCACCAGATTCTAAGCCTCTACCAGTAATAGTCTAACATTTCTTATTTCTTAAAGATCCTATATATGAAATAAACAATATGCTAAGTCAAAATTCCTCCACAATATAAAATCCCTATGATAGACTAAGATTGGAAGTATGGAATGACAGGAAATTAGTTTAAAAACATAAATCCACTTGTGTGTCAAGTAAGGATGGTACTTTATGCAATAAAACCTCCTTAAGTAAACATTTGATGGAAGGAATAAAATGTTACTTGCACATAAATCTTTTTTATTAACAGCAAGGTTGTGTGTATAAGTGAGCACTAATGTCCCCAAGGGAAGAGGAAATAGAAGTAGAGATTATAGCAAATAAGATGAGGGCAGAACTGTTTCACCATTTATCACAAATTGGTCCAAAGTTGTTTAACCAAACCTAAAGAAAGATAGGTGGCCATCTGGATGGGGGTTTACATAACTGAGTGAAGCTAATACTTAATCAATAACAACTTTTTCCAAGGGTTCTGTGTGCCTTAAAAATCTAATGTAATTCAGACATGAATAGAAAGTGTTTCCTGCCGTCCTCCTTTTTTTATTTCCCTAGCTTAACTGAAAATGGAACAAAGAAAAATATACACAGGTTAGATGGAGCTAGCCAGGAATTGGATTTTGTGGTTACAGCTCTACGTCTTTTATACAGAGCTAGTAACATTGCAATGGGTAGAATTTTCTGGAGTAGTGTGACCTGAAGGCAATTGGCCAAGGAAGTATCTCACTTTCCCTTGAAATGAGTTTTCTAGCAATTTATAGAATTTCACAAATGTGTTCCCTTTTACGGGTGTTAATAATGAGGGATAATATAAATAAATAAATAAGTGAAAGGAATAACAAATAAAGAATTGAACATGCTTGAGCCCAAGTGTTGTACACTGCTGGAGTTCAGAACATGTGGAGTGGAGGTATATGACATCAGCGTGCCTGGGGTCAGATGATAGTAGCTATCTCCTGGGACTGGCATGCACATAAAATGAAAACAGTGCTTGGCACAAGAACCCAGGAAGTTTTAGCCATTTATCATTGTTGTGATAGTGTTTTCTTTGTTTCTGTTTTTGTTGTATTTTGTTTTGTTTATTTTATTTTTTGAAGATATGGTCTCATTCTGTCGTCTAGGCTGGAGTGCAGTGGCACAAACATGGCTCACTGCAGCCTTGACCTCCTGGGCTCAAGCAATCCTCCTACCTCAGCCTCCCAAGTAGCTGGGACCACAGTCGACTGCCACCATGCCCAGCTAATGTTTTGTTTTAAATCATAGAAAGCTTAGGACTTCTAGGAGGACAGAATGGGGGGAGAATCATTCTAAAGACAAACTTGGCACAATATCAAAATCCCAGTCATGCTGAGGAGGGGCACTTAAGAGAAAAGTGGTGACTATCACTTGAATTTTTTCCTAGCTTAACTTCATAATCTGCATTTAGTTCTTAATTCCAGATTGCCAGTCCCTAAATATAAAAATCAAGATCTGTGACGGGTCCGAGGTTTTTTATTCCCTTTACTTGTAAGCTAACAAGGTAGCTTGCCACAGTTTCATGGATATTGGCAGAAGACACCATACCTGTGTTAGAGACAAAGGACAGTTTATTATCCATAGCAAAACAGCATCCAGAGTATCAGAATTTGTGTCAATTTCTTGAGCCCCCGTTTCCACAGGGCAACATGAAGAGGCCCAGATAGATGCCAGACACGCAGTGGTTCCCACTACAGGAAAGGAACTCTGAGCTTAAAGAACTCAAGACCTCTATAATGGGCAATAATCATATCTACCCTTTACTCCAAAGGGAGGCACTATCTCTGTCTTCCCAGGCTGTAAGCAAACCAGCCCTCTGCTTGGGAAGGAGGCACTATATTTTAGAATTTTATTCCGTGTATCAATATTTTTTTTTTTGAGACGGAGTCTTGCTCTGTCGCCCGGGCTGGAGGGCAGTGGCTGGATCTCAGCTCACTGCAAGCTCCGCCTCCCGGGTTTACGCCATTCTCCTGCCTCAGCCTCCGGAGTAGCTGGGACTACAGGCGCCCGCCACCTCGCCCGGCTAGTTTTTTGTATTTTTTAGTAGAGACGGGGTTTCACCGGGTTAGCCAGGATGGTCTCGATCTCCTGACCTCGTGATCCGCCCGTCTCGGCCTCCCAAAGTGCTGGGATTACAGGCTTGAGCCACCGCGCCCGGCCAGTGTATCAATATTTTTAAAAAATTAGTCCAGAAAAAAGTCAGTGAGGGCCTCTGCTCAGAGGATGTGTTGAAATACAAGAGGCCCATGGAGAATTACCTCCCAGCATAACATTTGAAAACTATGTTTACATTAGAAGATACAAAAGTATGCAAATAAACATTGCTTTGATATTTTAAATTCTTTTATTTTTTATTTTTGATGTGACAAAATATAACACGAAAGGGAAAGCGAGTGGTTATGGCACACTGAAGATTCCAGAGCATATGTGGCATTACAAGGATGTTGACGGAATGGGTCTGGTGGTGATTCTGGAGGTTATGACACTGGTGGCAACATCAGGATGCCTGGTGGTGTATCACTAGAACTTAGTGGAAACAGCTCTTGCATGGCCGCTGGGGGCACTGAAGAAGTGCTTCCATGTATATGTGCAGACCTGAGAGGGATAAATGACAGATACTGTAAAGAGGCTAACAGTAACTAGTTGAGAGCTTTAGGAGACACTTCTGAAGGCTCCTAGAAGTAACCAGTAACCGCTCTATAAAAAACTGTGGGCCTCTAATAATTGGAGGAATTGAGATCCAACAGAATACAGGTTAGGTTGAGAATGGCTTTTGTGGCCAGGTGTGGTGGCTCACTCCAGTAATTCCAGCACTTTGGAAGGCCAAGGCAGAAGGATTGCTCAAGCCTAGGAATTGGAGGCCAGCCTGGGCAACATAGTGAGACCCTATCTCTACAAAAAGTAAAAATATTAGCCAAGTGTGATGGCATGTGCCTGTGGTCCCAGCTACTCCAGAGGCTGAGGTGGAAGGATTGCTTGAGCTCAGAGGGTCGAGGCTATAGTGAGCTATGATTGCACTATTGCACTCCAGCCTGAATGACAGAGTGAGACCCTGTCTTGAAAAGAGAGAGAGAGAGAGAGAGAGAGAGAGAGAGAGAGAGAGAGAGAGAGAGAGAGAGAGAGA